>NW_020954655.1:2117197-2117349 GCF_900497805.2 Vombatus ursinus
GATCCCTGCAATCCCCCTCTGATCAGCCACTCGATACCCCCTCAGTCTGTGGGCTAGAAGCTCAGGAAAAAGCCACAGACCCGGGCTGCGCTTAAGACTTGCGGCTGAGGCCTATCTCTTTCTCTCACTGCAGTTACAGACTTTTCCCACTG
>NW_020954655.1:2117412-2117647 GCF_900497805.2 Vombatus ursinus
ACCTTCTAGGTTGTCTGTGGTGTTCAGGGGTTGAGAAGTCTGAAAACTGCCACAGTTGCCTGAGATTCAGTCCTCTGAGGCCTGCTTCAGGGTCGCTGCGGCCTGCGCCAAACTGCANACCTTCTAGGTTGTCTGTGGTGTTCAGGGGTTGAGAAGTCTGAAAACTGCCACAGTTGCCTAAGATTCAGTCCTCTGAGGCCTGCTTCAGGGTCGCTGCGGCCTGCGCCAAACTGCG
>NW_020954655.1:2117700-2129009 GCF_900497805.2 Vombatus ursinus
CTCCTCTCCCCGCCCAGCGCGATATACCTTTCTGATCATCCAGGCTGTCTTAGGCTGGAAATTCATTTCACTCTGTCTTTTTGTGGGTTCTGATGCTTTAAAATTTGTTTAGAATCATTTTTTTAGGTATTTGGAGGGCTTTGGGAAAGAGCTCAAGACAGTCACTGCTTTCCCTCCGCCATCTTAGCTCCACATCCGAAAAATATGCATCTTTCTCTTGGGGGCAAGAAAAGTGACAGCAATACTGGCCTTTATGAAATACATTGGGGAAAACCCTAGGATTTTACATTTAAAAACAGTTCTGAAAACCACATTCAGTGTAGGATGGGTTTTGCTAATAGTGGTTTGGGTATGACTAAAGGAATCTTTCCTTATAAATTTCTAAAAAGGTAACTCCCTAAAAAGAATTGGTTTCCATAACTCAATATCCTTACCTACCACAATTTATGTAAAAAAAAAATTGTCTGAGGAATTACTTTTAAGCCCTATGGAGGAGTTTAAAAATGTTGTGGGGATGAACTTCAAGCTTGACTCCACTCTCAATTATTTGAACAAAGCCACCCCTCAGTTAGTTGGTTTACCCAACTTTGCCTAGATACTGAAAGATAGCTAGAGGAATTGTAGACTGAAGCTTTTTAAAATTCCTTTAGTGATGATGTCACACTAGTGTGAGGGCAGCAACAAATTATGAGTGCAGAGCAATGACTGGAGGCCATGAAAGCAAATGCAAGGCTTGAGGAATTTGGTGGGTCTCAGGAGACAGAGCCAAGTAGGTCAATGGAGATAAGGGTAAGCAGTGGGATAGAACCTTAGGAGACAGACTGGAATCAGTATGATACATGTGTCTAAGGGCAAGGTAAAGTGGGAGGCCTAAAGTCCAGGTGAACCGTCACAATACAGGAAATGTACAGAAGTTGAAGTGGCCAGGCAGGGAGATCAAAGCAGTTTACGAGAACAAATGCAAGTCAGTAGTCAAAGACCTTGAGCACTAAGGTAACTTCTGCCTCAGGCTTCAAATTTTTATAAAATGGTTCCCCGTGTGACCAATCTATGGTAACCAAGGAATTGGGACTACCTGGTTGAGGCAGAAGACATCTAAAAAGATAAAAGCATCCATTTCTGGCAGACAGAATCTAATAGATTGTCATCATACCAACACAATTCTAGGTAAACAAACCTTCCCTTGGCATTTGAAAGATTTCCCTTGTTTTATAAAGGGCAGGATTTGGCCGGGTGATTGTCTATTGTGATGCTAATCTACCCATTGGCACTCACTCCATAAGTATTATGCAGAATGATAACTGCTGCATTTCACAGGACTCCCAAATGACTCCTATATTATTAAGTTTACAGATAATACTAAATTAGGATGGTACTAAAATCTTTTAAAATATGTTGAGAAACCGTTAAGACATACAATTACCTCTGATCATCACAATGACCAACCATGATTTCAGAGGATTCATGATGAAACATCCCACCTAATAGAGAGGTGATGGACTCAGAGAACAAATTAAGGCTTTGAAAAAAAAAAAACATGATTAATAAAGGAGTTTGTTTTCTGTCCTCAAGCCTTGCATATCACAGCTTCTCAGCTTAGTACCTCATACTTTGCTAAAAATTCAACTAGACTTCTTGCTTCTCCCCTCCTCTTCATCTGACATCATTCTAGTCTTCGATGAACAGGTGGCCCTTTTGCTTGCCAAGCCATCCTCTCTACACGAACCCTTGATTCCATCCTTTTCCATCGTTTCCAGCAGATTGTCCCCTCTATAATGTATATAAAGTAGTTAATCTTCATTTTCTCCTCGTCTACTGGTTCCTTCTCTGCCATATACAAACATGTCCAATTGCCTTCATCCTTAAAAAAAAGAAACAACAGCAACCAAAAAAACTATCTAGATTTTACTATGCCAGCTAGATATCATCATATATTTCTCCTCCTCTTCTGAGCAAAACTACTAAGGAAAAAATCATCTACACTCACTTTCTGTCCTCTCACTGTCTCTAAAACCCTTTGTAATCTGCCTTCAAACCTCATCACTGAACTAAAATTGTTCTTTCCAAAGTTTCCAGTTTCATTTAATTGCCAAATCTGATGGACTTTTCTTAGTCATTCTTATTGACTTCCCTGTAGCAATTAATACTGTTGACCTCCTTTTTCTCCTAGATAACTCTCTCCCTTTTCTGGGTTTTCATGACTCTGCTCTCTCTTGGCTCTCCTCCTATCTTTCTGACCATTTCTTCTCCTAGATCCTCATCAATAGTTTGCCCACTAACTGCAGTGTTCCCCAAGACTCTGTCCTAAGCATTGGTCTCTTTTCTCTCAGTATTCTTTTACTCTGTGATTTCATTACCTCTCGTGGATCACTGGATTATGGATTTAGAACTGGAAACGATCTTAGGGGCTATCAGGTCCAATTTCTTCATTTCACAGATAAAGAAACTGAGGTACAGAGAGGTTAAGTGACTTACTTAAGGTCATACAACCTGTCTGACACAACATGTCTGAGATGGGATTTGAACTCAGGCTTTTCTGACACCATACTCAGTATTCAAGCCATATAGATTTCTTTACCATTTCTATACTGATGATTCCCAGTTGTCTCTGTCTGTCTCTGTCCCTCTTTTACTCTCTCTCTTTGTCTCTCTTTTTCGCTGTCTATCTATCTATCTATCTAATTATGGTTCTAGTTTCTTTCTCAAACTCTAGTCCCACATTACCATTGACATCTCAAAGTTAACATGTCCAAGATAGAACTCATTATCTTTATGTCAAAACTCACCACTCTTTCAAACTTGCTTATTAATATTGAGGGCATGACCATCCTTCTAGTTACCCAGGTTTATAACCTAAGTGTTATTCTTGACTCCCGATTCTTACTCATGCCACACGTCCAGACAGTTGCCCAATTGTGTCATTTCTTTCTAGATAATATCTCTTGTATATGTTTCTTCGTCTTCAATCACAAAGCCATCGCCCTACAATGTTTACTAGAGCCTTCTCGTTAAACTTCTTCTGTCAAGTTTCTTCCAATTCCTCCTCCAACTATATGCCAAAATCATTTTCTTAAAATGTAGGTCTGACCTTATCATCCCTTTGCTTAACAAGTCAAACAGCTCCCTGTTACTGGATCAAATATAAATTCTTTTGTTTGGCATTTGAAGCTCTTAACAACCCATCTTTCTAGTCTTGTAACACACTACTGTTCTCATTGAACGCTCATAGGTTCAGCCAAACTGTCCTTGCTGTTTTTCACACTTCTGCTAGTGCCTTCCCCTGTAAGCTTACCTTCCATCTACTCTGTGTGTGTGTGTGTGTGTGTGTAGTAGTAGTAGTAGTAGTACTAGTAGTACTAGTAGTACTAGTAGTATTTGTAGTAGTAGTGTATACCAGTTTATATACATGATGCTTCTCCCATTAGAATGAAAATTTCTTAAGGGCAGGAACTGGTTTTGCTTTCTCTTAATATCCCCAACACTTAGCACATAACACTTAATAAATATTTATTCAGTGATTGTTAGAAAATGATCATTTTTATTTTTATGAGATGATTTGATGTCTTCCATGTCCAATGTTCCGTGACTCTCTTTCTGAAGAAAGTTTACATAATAAGCAGGTGTGGGGCTTCTGTATAGTCTATAAACCTTTGGAACTTCTCATTTTTATTCCAAAGACATGTTCCCAATGTACTTTTTGCTGTCTTTTGCATAGAGGCCCCTGAGTATTAAAGGATATATTGATTTAATTTGGAGGATCATGTTATAGCTCTTTGTATTTACCTGCTCATTCTCTGCAACAGATGTTGTCCCACAGGATGCTTCATGGAAGTCTTTTTACAAATACTTGACATGAGCATTGAAAAATGAGATGACCAAGTGTTGTTTCCTAAAGCCTTTGAATGCACAGGGAAACCAATGCTGTCAACTCCTTTATTGGGTTCTCCAGGGAGAAACTCTAAAACATCTTTGTTTTAAGTTACAACTACCTTTATCTTTTGGTTTCAGTTCAACAACTCATTTCAGGTGCTCATTGAATTGATTCCACATATACTGAAAATGTTAAGATTGATATGGCCAAATTCCTCCAGTGATATGTCAACTTGTTGGTCATTGAATAAGTATTTCACACTTAGAGCAACTACATTTTTGTTTATGTTAAAGATGGTTTAAAATTTGTGTGACTCCTAGCACCTTCTCAACCCTTTTTCTACCATTGTGTCACTGTCACTACAGAAGTTAAAAGGGGCTACATGAAATCATTTTGTATGTTTCTTTGTTTCATGTGTTGCCATTACCAAAAAATTCACCACCGAATAGCCAGACTACTAGTGATGATCCCCTCCTTACTAAATTAGGCTGGCTCTCAAAAAAACAGGCTAGTGTTGCGACCATGTGCTAATACATATTCTTTGAATGAATGAATGAATGAAAAAGCATTTGTTGAGTGCTTACAGTATGCCCAGCACTATGCTGAGTACTGGAAATGTGAACAGAAAATCAAGACAGTCCCTGCTCTTAAGGAGTTCACATTTTAACTGGAAGAGACAATGTCTATACAAGAGTTCAGCCTGAGAGTGGAGATAAAGGTGCACTGTTCCTTATGGTTCCACATCAGGGTGGATGGCAAGGCTCAAGGATCCTTCAGGTGCATTGGCAAGTCATATGGCAATTCCTGAGGGCTTGGCAATGTAGTGGGAAGGCAGATGGTAAGGCTAGTGGTTTTTAAGGCATAGTAGCAAAGGTAGATAGTATAGTGTGAACTGCCAGTGGACATTTTACCAGAGAAACTGCAGTTGGTGATTCCATGTGACCAAGTGGTATGAGTGACTATGTTCACCCCTCAGAGATTTTGGGGAAGAGAGGAGAGAACTTGAGGAGTCCAGCTTAATATCTTTGGGAAGTAGAGAATGGTCCCAAGAGTTACAGTGGAATGGAGGTTCTGCGTTCCTTCCTGGAGGTAAGGAGGAGGAATGCAGAGATCAGCATCCAGATGAAAAGGGGCAAATGAAAGGGGCATTGGTGGAATGGTTAGGGGGCAAGGAATCCCTGCAGAGCCTACTGGTTGTACAGAGGCTAAGGTTGGGGAGTAGAAGCACCTGCTCCAACTCGGTCTTCCCTTTAAAAAAATAAAAGCCTACTTTGGAAGTTACTTGCCTTTAGAATCATACAATCTGATAGCTAAAACAGAACTAAAGGATCTTCTTATCTTCCCTTTCTAAATCTGACTAAATCAAATCTTCTGATCTAACACCCACCAGAGCAGGAATCCCTTCTATAATATCCCTGACAGGTGGCCATCAAGTGTTTACTTAAATACATTCACTGACAAGAAAAGCTTACAACTTCATGAGGAAACCAACCTCATTTTAGACCCAGCTATTAAAAATGCTTTCCTTCTATTGAGAACAAGTGTTACTTATGCAGACTTCTTTTTAGTTATGTATTTCTTTGTATGTGCTTTGCATATGGTAGGTACTCAATAAGTGTTGACAGAAACACAGAATCCCAGAGACCAATTGGTCCAAACCACAACTGATCAAAATCTCTTCTGCTACAGTCCCAACAATAAGTCTTTATTTGAAGACCTTCAATGAGGAGTAACCCACCCACTGCATCTTGAAGCAACCTGTTCTACTCTTGGATGGCTCAAATTATAAGACTTTTTTTCTTTCATTAAACATTTAATCATACATTAAATATATTCCCCTACTTCTACTCTTAATTCTGCCCCTTGAGGAAAACTAGTCTAATTCCTTTTCCATGTGACAATCCTACAAATACTTGGACAACTATCACGTACTATCTAAGCCTTCTTTTCTCCAAATTATATATCCTCAGTTTCAACTGATCCTTATATGGTACCTATGATTTCCCCTAAAATTTGGTCTGCTAAGTAGTATAGTGGATAACGTGCTGCATCCTGCCTCAGCTATGTGAAAACTGAGCAAGCCACTTAATTTCTGCCTGCCTCAGTTTCCTCATCTGTAAAATGAGGATAATAATTGCACCTACCTCACAGGATCATTGTGAGGATCAAATGACATAATCTTTGTAAACATCTTTGCAGGCCTTAAAGCTTTAGCTATTAGCTAAAATGTGGTGCTCAGAACCAAACAGTGTACTTTAGATATGGCCCAAACCTAGCCAAGTGTAACATAACTATTACTTCTCTATTTCTATGATCTATGACTCTTTTACTACAACCTAGGACAGTATTAGCTTTTTAAAGTGCTATGTCAGGTTGCTATCTAATTTTCAGCATGCAGTTTATTAAAATTCCCAGATATTTTTCACAGGAACTGTTATCTAGTCACACTTAAGCCATCTTATAACTGTGAAATTGATTTTTTGAACCCAAGTGTTGAACTTGACATTTCTGCTTATTAAATATTATTCCATTTGTTTCAGCTCATTGTTCCTGCTTTTCAATATCTTTATGGATCTTGTCATCCAATATATTATCTAGCCCTCCAAGGTTCTTGTCACCTAGAGCGTCATCTAAATAATTGATAAAGATGTTCAATAGCTTAAGACCAAAGTTAGGACTGCCAGGGCATTCTTCTCCAAGTAGACATTGCCTCATTAATGGCTACATTTTGGGTATGGTCATTCAACCAATTCCATATCCATCTGATTATGGTGTCATGTACTCCTTGTTCTGCTACTCTATTTACAAATGTAGCAGGAGACACTTTCTCAAATGCTTTGCTGAATTATAAGGATACTATGTAATATTTTTTAAAGTATTATCTATCATGATGACATTACTGTTGGCATTCAGTGGCAGTCAGTGGACATTTCTAAATGTCCACACAAATTATCCCCTTAATAATGTGTTCTAGAATTTTGCAGGAATGGAAGTCAAGTTTGTAGTCTATGGTTTGCAGGCTCTACCCTCATCCTTTTTTTTTCTAATTGGAAAAGTATGTTTTACTCTCCAGAATTTCAGTACCTCTCCCATTCTCTATGATCTTGCTAAAGCACAAACCTGACTATATCACCTCCTCCCAAAAGTCCCCTTTAATAACTCCAGTGGCTCCATATCACCTCCAGGATCAAATATAAAATTCCATTTGGCATCAAAGCCCTGCATAATCTGGTTCCTTCCCACCTTTCCAGTCTTCTTACACCTCACTCTCTAATGTATAGTCTGCAATCCAGTTACACTGGCCTCATCACTGTTCCTCACACAGCACACTCCATCTCTCCCTCCATTTTTATTGGCTGTTCCCCGTGCCTGTAATTCTCTCCCTCCTCCTCTCCATCACCTGGCTTCCCTGGCTTTCTTCAAGTTCCAAGAAAAATCCCAACATATACTTTGTAATGGTGCTGCCTTCACTCTGTTGATTAAGTACAATTTCTCCTCTATCTTGTTTCACATAGTTGTTTGCATGTCGTCTTCCCAATTAGACTGAGCTCCTTGAGATCAGGGGTATGTTTTTGCCTTTCTTTGTATCCCCAACACTTAGCACAGTTCCTAGCATATGGAAGGCACTTTTAGTAAATGCTGTTGACTAAGTGATTGACTGACTAGCAAGATCACTGACAGCAACTCAGCCATCCTATCTACCAGCTCTTTCCATACTCTTAGATGCAGTTCATGTGAGCCTGGTGACTTGAACTCATTGATGGTGGCCAGATGTTGCCAGACCATCTCCTCCCTTATCTTGCTATAATTTTGTTCGCTCATTCCCAATCCAAAGATCATTCCTCTTTGAAGAGAAAACAGAAGAAAAATAAGAGTTGAGTAGTTCAGTGTCCTCACTGACATCCATTTTTATCATCTCATCGACTCCAAGCAGTGGCCTCATCCCTTCTTTGATCCTCCGACATAGCAACAACAAAAAACAAATAAAAAAACAAATTTTCTGTTGTTCTTATCATTCCTTGCCAGAGAGTGCAATAGGTTTTTGACTAAAGGACAAGCTACATTTGCTCCATATATCTTTTATAACATTCTCTTCAAACTGTTATGATGAAACTATATAAAGACCAAAACAGGATAGAATATGTTAAGCACGCATTTTTCACATTTTCATTCATAAATACTAAACCTTGGCATCAGCTGGACTTAGGCTTTCTGTTCTACTAAATATAGTTAGGTTTCAAGCCCTCAGAGGATAGATGGTGGGTGCTTGTCAGCCAAATTCTTTCCTCTGAGTCACCAACTCCCTTTCCTATCCCACTTTACACAGCTGATGCTTTCCATAGTTGGGGAACAAGGTGTCTCCCAAAACTGCTTGTACTGCAATCCATGGATAAAGAATGGGATAGAAGAGACAATTAAGGAAGAATTCATCCTCTATCCAAATGTATATGTTCCTCACTTATCTGTAACTGCTCTAGATACATCTCCATGATGTTTTCAAAAGACTGTGTCTCAGAGAGCCAGTAAGGAAAAAAAAAAAAGAAAAAGAAAGGAAAAGAAAAGCATGATTTCGGATAATGAATGAGGTTAGTGTTTCTGTAGAGTGATGGAGGTCTTGAAAATAGCAGAGACTGAAGTCTGGTATTTATCCACAAACCAAGGAGCTGGCAAAAGTGAAATGTTGGCTTCACTGCCCTGTTCCACCTGTTTACCTCAACCCTGCCTTGGAAAGTGAACCTTCTGATGGTGTCAGAGTTTATTTCAGTAAATCAGCTCATGCAGTCCCCACAAAAGCATGTAGAATAGTTTAACCACTATTTCCAAAGTTCAACTAACAGAGAATTCCATCCTAGTCTTTGCCTCCTAAATAATCCCTAAACATATAGACACAGAGGTACATACTGTAGGGACATAGAAGGAAGGGTAGATGATGGACAAGTGTAATATACATACACACATCCCTTTTAACTCAGAAGTGCCTCAATTCGAGTGTTTTAAGAACTGGGTTATTGGGGCAGCTAGGTGGTGCAGTGAATAGAGCTCTGGCCTTGGAGTCAGGAGGACCTGAGTTCAAGTCCAGCCTCAGACACTTAACATTTACTAGCTGTGTGACCCTGGGCAAGTCACTTAACCCTGATCGCCTCACCAAAAAGCAAAAAAACAAAACAAAACAGGAACTGGATTATCATAAGGCTAGCTTTAAAACTTCCAAGCTGATCCTGGGATTATAAAACCAGAGCTATATAATAACTCAGACTTAGTATTGCTGGTACCTATAGGATATATGTGTATACACATACAAATATGCACACATATACTCACATGTGTGTATATATAATACATATATACACATATGTTACATATGTATGTATTCACAGTACATAATTAGGCAGTAGCAAAATATTAAATTATCTAGAAACATTTAGCATTTGCTTATCTTAGTCTTTACCGTGGTCAAGACTGGGAGATGGGGGATCTGCAAAAGCCTCAGGTAGAAGGGGTCACCTGAACTGTGATTTAAAGAAAGCTAAGAGTGGATAGAGCACTGGCCCTGAAGTCAGGAGGACCTGAGTTCAAATTTGGCTTCAGACCAAACACTTGACACTTACTACCTGTGTGACCCTGGGGAAGTCACTTAACCCCAATTGCCTAAAAAAATTAAAAAAATAAAAAATAAAGAAAGCTAAGTATTATTTGAGATAGAGATGAAAAAATAATGCATTCTAGACATGGGAAATGACTTATGCAAAGACTTGCAGGCAGGATATGAAATATCATGCATTAAGACCAGCTAGTAGGACAGTTTGATTAGAACATACTTTGCATAAAGGATAGTAATATGAAATTAGACTGGCTAGATAGATGGGAGCCAGAATGCAGAGGGCTTTAAATTGTAGGCTGTAGAATTTGTATGTTATCCTAGAGGAAATAGGGAGTCATTAAGGACTTTTGAGAACCAGTTGTAACTGATTCAACAACTACACTAAAAGAGTTCAGACTTGAATAGGGGAGTGAGATGGTCAGACCTGAGTTTTAAGAATATTGATTTTTTTAAACAAAACAAAACAAAAAGAATATTGATTTTTTTCAGCTGTGTGAAAAATTACCTGAAAACAGGAGATAATGGAGGTAAAGAGACCAATTCAGGTTGTGTTGCAATAGCCTAAGCCCTCATCATCTCTCAATTGGGCTAGATGCTGTGTGAATGGAGAGTAGGGACCAAATGCTAGCAATGTTATAGAAATACAAAGAAAGTTGTTAACTTAAGGCTATCATGCAATAAACAATATATTTCTTTAAGGGCATTTGAATTCTACTACTTTTGTTTGCGTGCTAATACTTATCTCTAACTAGTAGTGTATTATTGATTAATTTACACTTGCTTTCTTCCCTACCCGGTAGCTCCTCAGCTTCTTACAATATGGCTTCAATTCTTATCACTCTACTGGAATAGATCTTTCCAAAGTCATTAATAACTTCCTTATCAATAAACATAGTGGCCTTTGCCTCCCTATTTTTAGTGTTGCTGACCTCTCCGTAGCATTGACAATGGTTTCCAACTCCTCCTTGATATTCTCTCCTCCTTTGGCTCCCATGTTACTCTAGTCTCATAGTTGCCCCACATTTCTAACCACCTTTCTTATTTCCTTTCCCGGCTCCTTATCCACTTCATCACCTTTCAATATGGATGTCCTCAAAGATTTTCATCTCATCTCTTTTCTCTGCTGTGTCTATACTTTCTCCCATGGTGATCTCATCCACTTTTATAACTTCAATTGTCATCTCTGTGCAGATGATTCCCAAATCTCACCCCTAACATCTCCCCAGAGCACTGGTTCTGTATTTCAGACTGCCTGCCATGTATTTCCACCTAGATGTGCCAAACACAAAATGTCCAGAACAGAACTCTTTTCTTCCTCCACGAACTCTTCCTTCTCCAATCTTTTCTATTCTGTGGATGACATCACTATCCTTCTAGTCACCTAGGCTTATTCCCTCACGGGCATCTTTGACTCTTTCATCTTCTTTACCCTCTGACATTCAATTAGCTACAAGTCTTGCCAACTCTACTCTGGCAATACATATCTTTCACCTTTCTACTTCCATTGCAAATACCCTAATTCAGGCCCTCATTCCCCCTCTCCTGGATTTTTGTAATAACCTCCTAACTAACATTACCACTTCTACTCTTTCCCTTCTCTGATTCTTCCTTTATACTACGCCCTAAAGAATTTTCCTAACCTCCTGCTATGATCATCATTTTTTACTCAGAAACTCTCAGTAGCTTCCCTTTGCATAGATATTCAAGTCTTGATCTTGTCATTCAAGGCCTTGCATAATTTCACTCCAAACTACCTTTGTAGCCTTGTTTCGTACTCTTCTCCTTCATGTTCTCAATGTTCTGGCCAAGTTGGTTACGATTCTTTATCTCCTTTAC
>NW_020954655.1:2129107-2130345 GCF_900497805.2 Vombatus ursinus
AAGTGGCAAATCCAGGATTTGAAATTTGAAGATTTTTTTGACTCCATGGCCATAATTTCTCTGCCTGCCATGTATTTCCACCTAGATGTAAAAATACTCTTCCATTTACTCTTCCATTACTTTGCCTTTACTCATACCACCCTCCAGAGAGTATCTAAAATAATTTTCATTAAATAAATCATTAAATAACTTTCCCTACCCTAACCCAGGCCAACCCAACACAAACACAGATATTTCTTTCTGTTGAAGTTCTTTCCTTTCTTCAAAGTCCACCTCCAACCTCTTCCATGGACCCTACACTGACATCACTTTCTACCTCAACATAAATGTAAGGCTCTTCTTTCCTATATTTCTCATAATGCTTTGCTTTGAAACTTTTCACGAATCTCTTTCTTCCTCAGATACTACTTATTTCTTACATACCATTTCCCCCTCTACTCAGAGTTCCCTCAGAACAGGATCACGTCACAGGGTCATTAATTTGGGCTTTGAGAAGATCTCAGAGATCATCTAATCCAACCTCATTTTATAGATACGGAAACTGAGACTTGGAGAGATGAATTGTCTAAGGACAAACATATAGTAAGAGGCAGAGCCAGGATTTGAACCTAGGTCATCTGACTGGAAATCTAGGGCTCTTTCCAATGCACCATAATCTGGCCTTGAAATATTTTTGCATGTATGATTAAGCAGATGGATTGGGATCAGGGTAAGCATTAGGAGCTAGCATGAAAGAACAAGTCATGTCAAATTAAACTCATTTTATTTGAGGGTATTCTTATAGGAATATTAGACTGTTACATCAAGGAAATGTTGCAGACATAGTTCAGCTTTGTTGTTGTTGTTCAGTTGTTTCCAACTCTTTGTGTCCCCATTTTGGGGTTTTCTTGGCAAAGATATTGAAATGGTTTGCCATTTCCTTCTCCAGCTCATTTTACAGAAGAGGAAACTGAGGTAAACAGGGTAAAGTGACTTGCCCAGGGTCACACAGCTATTACGTGTCTGAGGCCAGTTTTGGACTCACAAAGATGAATCTTTCTGACTCGTCAGGCACTGTATGTACTATGGCACCACCTAGCTGCTACATAGCTCAGCTGAATTTCAATAATGCAATTTCTTGTCTCTCATGACATCCTCAAGGATCAAGGATATGGTCTAATTAACAGTTCAGTTAGATGAATTTATAACAGATTCAGCACCCATACTCAAAGAGCTGTGATTTGAACACAGCGTAATGG
>NW_020954655.1:2130434-2132666 GCF_900497805.2 Vombatus ursinus
AATGCAATAGTGTCAAACTCAAGTAACAATGAATTCCTGCTGCTGTATATTGACTTAGAAAACCATAAATTAACATTATCTATATATTCATATTATTTTGTTAATCATTTCCCAATTACATTTTTGATCTGGTTCTGCACTATGGAGTCACTTCTGCTATCATGAACCAATGGGAAACTGGAGGATGGGGGAGGGGACATTTAGTGGCATGTTACAAGGTTTTCTCAACTTTGATCTCTTCAGCCCTTTAATGACTGACTTGGATGAAGTCATGGAAGATGTCTTGCAGATGACACAAAGTTTGGAGGAGTAGCTAATACACTGCCAGTCAAAAAAGATCTTAAGATTGTAGTGTCTAGTTTTGAAAGTTATGTCAGAGACTACGTAGTCCATCCTGTACCTTCATTTTGTGTTGTCATTTTTCGGTTGTTTCTGACTCTCCATGACTCCATTTGGGGTTTTCTTGGCAGAGATACTAGAGTGGTTTTGCCATTTCCTTCTCCAGCTCATTTTACAAATGAGGAAACTGACGTAAACAGGGTAAATGACTTCCCCAGGGTCACACAGCTTGTATGCGTCTGAGGCCAGATTTGAGCTCAGAGGAGTCTTCCTGACTCCAGGTCAGGTACTCTAGCCACTGTGCCACGTAGCTGCCCCCTCTTCATTTTATAGGTAAGGAAACTTAGCCTAGGGAGGTTAAGAGACTTATCCAAGGTCCAGAGTCCCCCAAGTATTAATTGTGAAAGGCAGCATTCCTACCCCGGTCCTGTCACTTCAAAGCCTGACATTCCAAAGCTAGGAACAAAAACCACGAAGCTGACAAAGAATGAAAAGGGAAATCCTCCAATTAAGTTCAAGAAATGAGCTGCACAAGTACAAGATAGGAGAAAACTGGCTTAGTTCATTAGTGAAAAACAAGGTTAGGGATTTTTAGTTCATTGAAAGTTCAGTATGAATGTGATAAAATGAATGAATACTAAGAAGGGAGTTAGAAAACATGAGTTCATATCCTGGCTCTCCCACTTCTGTGAAATTGAATTCACCTAACCTGGCTAAGCTTCGGCTTCTTCGCCTCTAAAATGAAGGGATCTGATTACAGGGGAAGCAACTGTGGCATGGTGCAGGGGTTCCCATTTAGTGGTAAGGAGCTTGGGACAGTGGAGCAAAGCTGTTAGCTCAAAAAATTCTCTAATAGCACCTGAGCAATAAATAATTGCAAATCATTATGCATAGTAAGTTACTCTGGGAGATCACAACACCTTCTGTTATTGTCCTGGTTGAAAGGGGTTCAAGGAACAAAAAAACCAAATTACTGGCTTAGCTGGAAAAGTCCTGGCCTCACTTCTGCCTTTTGAAATCCCGATTGTCTACCTCCCCCTACAGAGAGCCTTTTCCTACTTCTCCTTTTTGTTGGTGTATTCTCCCCTCCCCCCTCCCGAAAATTATATTGTATTTATTTGTTTAAATAGCTCATTTCCCCAATAGAATGTAAGCTCCCTGAGGACAAGAACTGTTTTCCATTTTTTCCTCTCTATCCTTCCACATTATTGGTACTTTAAAAATGTTGGGTTAAATTGAGTTAGTGCAGTATAACTTCAAAATTGCCTGGTAGTGTTGGGGGATGTGAGAGTGAAAGAGAATTATTTAAATGCCTTTAAAAACTGTGTTCCACATTGATTTTTTTTTAAAGAAAAATGATTAATCAAAAATGAGATTCTTAAGTGATTCGTTATTCGGTTAAGATTCCTTGTTGCCTGGGTGACCGGTTTTCTAAACTATATTCTGGGTGAATGCTGAGTGAAATCTGAAACCCTGGACTGCCCAAGAGAGTTTTGGTGAATATATAGTTTATATACTATCAAGCTATGATGTACTATGTAAAAATAGGCATTTAATATAACTTGTTTTGTCCCCTCAGTTTTGCTCAAAGACAAAAACTGTAATCAAATTGAATAGACAAATTATATGTTAAAAAAACAACAACAACAACATAAAAAATGATAGGAATACAGAATGAGCTCTGGCTTTTTGACTCTGAATGATGATTGTAAACTGATTCCTTTGCTGTCCCCTTTCCTCTCCACTGCCCACCCTCCAAACCCTAAGCACACTGTAGGTCAAGCTAGACTTCAACTTGGTTCAGTGCAGAAACAATGGTTTAAAAAAGGATAAAGGGGAGAAGGGGAAAGAGGAAGGGAGAGAAAGATAGGAAGGGAAGGAGGGAGGGAGAGG
>NW_020954655.1:2132702-2216312 GCF_900497805.2 Vombatus ursinus
GAGAGAGAGAGAGAGAGAGAGAGAGAGAGAGAGAGAGAGAGAGAGATACACAGAATTTTGGCAAAACGCCAAGTAAAATAACTAACATTTTGTAAGGAAGAAATCCTAAGACTGAGGTCATAGGATGGAAAAAGTCTGTTTCACAGACTCTTTAGCCTGAATGTTAGCCAGGTTTTTTAAAAATCCAGGCATCCTATTAACATCTGAACACTAAAGCTCATCCAGGAATGGAAAGATTTCGGGATCTGAAGAACCCTTAGTTTTCAGCTTTGTTGGAATACTGAATGTTTTTAATTGCAAGGAAGTACTTTTTTGGTGGAATCCTTGGTCTCTTTTAACATCAAAGAAAGCTGAAGAATTTCATCTGTGACTACCAAGAATCTCTTGAAGCTTCATGGATAACTTTTTTGTTTGTTTGTTTTGCTTTGAAACACAGAGAGATAACAGATACCTGAAGGAGAGATGAATTTACCACTGCGTAGCAAATCTTAAGAGTTCTGCCTGGAATAGTGAGAGTGGATTTTTTTTTTTTTGCTTTAAAAATATTTAACTGACAGTTTCAAGACAGATTAATTTTTTTTATCTCTAACCAGGCAAATTACTATAAGCAAGTTTCTTGCCTTAATCCTTGGACTTGGATTTGACACACACTGCTATAGGAGATGATTTTTTAACTGTGGATGGGGGGAAAACCTTTGGATTTGTTAGGATGTTATTACAAGCAAGTTTACTAGTTTTTGACTTGCTTAGCCACAGCTGGAGCCAGCCTTCTTCAGGGTAAGACCATTTCCATGTTGCTATTACACCTTGAGAGTAAGATTATTGCATATTTTGTGAATGTGGCCTTGGAGGGTTTTATTGTCTGTTTAGTATGCAAACTTGCACTTCCCAAAAGTGCCGAGGAATTGACAGTTTCAGTATGTGCTAGTAAACCTAGAGACCTAGGTAGATGACACATCTAAGACTATTAGAGACAGGAAAAGAATCAGGCCATCATTTTAGATGAAAGGAAATTTTTATTTCTTTGAGAGGTATTTAAAGGATTGTATTTACAGTTTCTACAAAAGTCAAACAACTATATGACAGATTCTTCTTTTGTTGATATTGCTGCTGCTATTGCTTAAAAAAAAAATCAACCTAATGGTGCATGGACTTTCACTAACAAAATTAATTATGAATCTGCCAGGTATCATTTCTCTTTTGAAATACTAAATTATGCCACTGTCAGTGACTTTTCCATCAGCATCATATTCTTTCCACCATGCTGAGCCCCATCATTTGTTTTCAGGGATGTTATGGGCTAATCTCAGATAAATACAAATAAAATTCCTGACCTTCTTTAAAGATATATTATGGGAAATAACTTCAAAATCTACCAAAGCTTTTCAGTTAACCAAAAGTCTTTATTGCATTTTAAAGAGAGTGGTTATTCCCACATATCCAATTATTTGAGTGGCTTTTATGTAAATCATCATAGGGTATATTATCCAGTTTAGTCAGAAACTAGTAGGAGGAGCCATTTGGACCAGAGGCCATGCATGGTGCAAAGGAAATACTCAACTATCACTTGTGAAAGTGAGTCAGTAACTAAGGCAAATCTAATTATAGTCCTAAAACCATTTATTCCAAAAACATGAGGATGCATTATCTAGTCCTTTTTTAAAATTAAAGTTTTCTTTAGAAACTTTATACTAAACACCAGTACAACTATATTAGTAACTAGTTATGTTTAAATTAATCGTAAAGTATTTATTTGCAAAGAATTTCATCATAAGTTGTTTTTTTTTCTATCAGGATTGTTTGACCATTATCATTTACTTTTCTTCGGCTGATAACTAATAGGTTAATTTTCAATAGGATAACATAATAATTATTTATATTTTAATTGTACTTTGTGGTTACGAAGTACTTCACATATATTATCTCATTTGATCCTCAAAATAATTCTGTGAGATTAAAAAATCAAACTGATTTTCAAAAAGGTTAAATGACTTACCCAAACTCACAGCATTATTAGGAAGGCACAGAGGCAGGATTCTCACTCAGATCTCCTGATTCCAATTTCTCTTTCTGTCATCCAAGGCATTTTTGCAAGTAATTTTAAAGCTTTTGGATCCCACTAGAGAAAATTTGGGAAAAGACTCTAGCCAATTAAGAATCATTTTTGAGCATATATCATCCTCTGAGTCCCTCCTTTTTACTTCAGTATTTCTCCATGTCTTCACCCATCCTTTAATCATCCCTTACTACCTCAAAAAAAGATGTCTCTTTATGTTCCCAAGGCTAATCCCTCCACCTGTGCCCTTAATCTTATCCTCATTCTCTTCTAACTAATGGGACCTTGACCCATCAATTATCTCCTCTCTCACACCGATCCTTATTTTCTTCCTGTCTACAAATTCTCCCTCTCATATCCTACAAACAAGATATCTCTACCCTAGAAAATTAAAAATAAAAAGCTACACCTTCAGTCCTACCTCTGCTCCCTCAAGCTACCATCTTGTGTCTTCCCTTTCTTTTGCCACCAAGCTTTACAAAAGAGTATTCTAAATTTGTTATCTCCACTATCACATATTTATTCTCTAATTCTTTGGAATCTGATTTCTTTTCCCAGTCTACAGAAATTTATTTCAGAGGCTACCTATTATCTTCTAATTGCCAAATCCCATAACTTTCTATTAGTTCTCACCCTTCCCAACTGTGGCACATCACTTAACACACTTGACTATTCCCTCCTTCTTGAAATAGACTTCTCCTTTGGCTTTCATGACACTATATTCTCCTGGTTCTCTCCTCTCAACTAACTTGACACTCACTTTCTATCTTCTTTAGGGTTCTTCTTCCTCCTCCAACCCCCTAAATATAAGCATTCGTTGATATGCTCTCCTCAATACTCATCTTTTCTCTGTATTCTTTCTTTTAGTGTTCTCATCCACTACCACAGTTTCAATTATCACCTCCAATTGAGGTCCCCAGATCTCAACCCCCCCTCTTTTCCTGAGGTCCAGTTTTGTTTTCATAACTGCCTGCTGGACATTTCCGCTGGTACCTCAATAAAAGCATGCACAAAATTAAACTTGTCATGAGCCACCTCCCCTCCCCCCACACACAGACTTTAATCGCCATAAACCTGTTTACTCTTCTTGGTTTCTGTATTTCTGTCAATGGGGATTTATTCTCACAGTGATCTAGGCCTCAAACTTCAGTTGCTTATGGGAGTCTTCTCTTTCTGTATTGCCTAGAAACTATTGATTTTGCCTAAATAATGGTTCTCATAATATTTCCTTTTTATTCCTACTACCACCACTTAGTTCATCTCTTGCATCTTTCTCTTTCTCTCCACTCATGTAATCATCACCCTATGTCAGGTTTTCATCATTCTCCTGGACTCTTGCAATTGCCTCTTCATTGTTCTTTTTACCTCATGGCTCTCTGTTTAACATCTGAAGTCCTTCCCTCAGCCTGTCTTTAGCCTATTTTTTTTTACCTTTGTTGATCATTACTTGTTACCACATACACACATTGCAGTCTAGCCAAACTGACCTTGCTGTTCCTCATATACTCTGCTCCATCTCTTGCCCCCATTCTTTATACTAGCTATCCTTCATGTCTGGCATTCATTCCCTCTAAATCTCCATTTCTTGGGTTCAGTACAAATGTCAAGTTCTGTAGGAGGACTTTCTTGACTCCCCAGAGCTGCTAGCACCTTCCCTCCCCTCCAAACCATCTTGTACCTATTTTAAATATATGTCTTGTATATTTTTATTTTTATACCCCTTGTCTCCCCCAATTGGACTATAAGTTCCCTAAGGGCAAGAACTGCTTTAATTTTTGTCTTCTATCCCCAACACCTAGCACAGTGCTTGGCACCACAGAACCCTACCAATGAACCAATTCCAGTTCCAGTTTGTCTTTCTTCTAAACTGCTTTATACACTGCTAATTGATTAATCTCTCCAAAGCACATTTTTATGTTATCAAAGGATTATAGATTTAGATTTAGATGTGGACTCAAAAGTCATCTAATTCAATTCCCTCATTTTACAAATGAAGAAATTAAGACCCAGATACATTAATATCTTGCTCAGAGTTACAAAACTAGTAAGGATCTGAGGTGAGATTCAAATCCAGGTCTTCTTGACTTAAAAGCCCAGAACTTAATAACTACACCATACCACTACCATATCATTACTCCTGATCAAAAGTGTTCATTGTGCACATAATAATGTCCAGACTCTAAGCTTAGTGTTATAATACCCTATCAAACCAATTAGCTTGTTTTAAGGCTAGAGAGTAATATAATGTCCCTGTAGTCCACTTAGTTCTCCCTTTTTTTGGCTTTAGGGAATTTATTTTTGATGAAATGTTTTGAATTCAATCACAGTTGCTCTGAGCCCCCAGTTAGAAAAATTCCTAAAACCTAGACAGAGATTGGGCCCACCACCTAACTGTACATTTTTATCTACCTCTAGTTAATACCTGGCCTCTTTATGGTTGAAGCAAAATTTAGTTTACTGGACACATTTGGGTAATGAAACAGCAGGTTATACTATTGTCTGTGTATAGACAGAATAGAAGTGGGGGGAAGCTAATCATATCTTGGGACTTCTTATTGCCCAAAGAGCCAGTGACTCTTTGATATTTCCATTTTTTTTGTCACTGTTCAGTCCTCCCTTTCTTCAAAGATTTGGTGGAAATATTATACCTGTGTCACCTCATTAATCCATCCACTCATAATCTGTTCTCTCCTTCCCTTCCCTCCCTCCTTTATCAAATAGCTTCTTCCTTTATTCAAATTGATAACCCAGTCTTTCACACAATGGCTTTGATCTATTCAAGTTGGTGTTCAAACTCAGTTCTGATTGTTGATTCAATCAAAAAATGCCCCCCCCAACTAGAAGAGCATAGAGCCAACTGGAGTGTCTTCAAGCCCCCTCTTTACATTAGCCTACCATGATATGGCCCCAAACTACCTTTCAAACCTCATCTTCCACTACTGTCCTGTATATACATTATTCTTTGGCCTACTAGACTACTTGTCTTTCTTGAAAGATGTTTTGCACTTTTTCCATATGCCTTTGTTCATGATGATCTTTACTCCTGAAAGGCTTCTCTCCATTTCTCAGAATTGTTCCCACCCACCAAGCCCCAGCTCAAATGTCACTTCCTCTGTGAAGCATTCTTGGATACCCCTAATTAGGAGTGATCTCTCTTCAACAAAGGCTAATAACATATTGTTTATCTCTCTCTCAATGTAGTTGTCACATTTGACCATATATTGGACAACTAGGTGGTGCAGTGGATAGAGTGCCTGGCCTGGAGTCAGAAGGAAGTGAGCTCAAATGTAGCCTCAGACACTGACAAGCTATGTGACCCTGGGCAAGTCATCTCATCTTGTTTGCCTCAGTTTCCTCATCTGTAAAATAAGCTAGAGAAGGAAATGGCATACCACTCCAGTATCTTTGCCAAGAGAACCCCAAATGGAGTCATAAAGAGTCATACACAACTGAACAATAATAACAACAACAATATATACCAGATACTGTGCTAAGTGCTGGAAACGCAAGGAAAATCAAAAGATAGTCTCTGCCCTCAAGGAACTCAGAATCTAATCCATGGATTGAGGAAGGGTTGCCACTTAGTTCCCAGCAGGGTGAGTGTGGGAGAGAGAAAAAAACAACAACCACAAAAATGTAGGAAATTTCCTGCTTCTACACTCTACTAATACTTCCTCTTGAGGTGTAGGTGGAGAGTACTACTTGTTCGCCTCTTGGCAGTATAAGCCTGACCTTTGTTGAAAGCAACAGCAGGCCTGATTGTTGCCCCAAGCCTAGTCTCCTGAAACATGAGATTGAGCCGCTATCCATTCAAGGGTTGTAGGTAGCCTGTTAGCCAACTATGCTACTGTCTGCCTCACAAACCATGGCTATGGGATGCAGAGTTGGAATTTTTAGGGGCTTATTATTATTAATAGTGGTCATTGTCATATTTAATTATTATTACCTATGGCACCTTTAGAAAAAAGTAATGGTCTCCAAAGGCTGACACATGCCTAATTTTTAAAAGAATAAATGTAATAGCTAATGAGAAAACTAAACTTTTAATAATTGGAACAGCACAATTCTCCAGAGCCCACAGTCATTTTGCAGTGCATTTCAGTCATTAATTATGTAAATAGAGAGCCATTAGGTGCTAGAGATGTTAAGCACTTCTCCTCCTGCTTCCAATAGGCATTTACAGAGCCTGTATTTCTCAAGCTACAAGACCATGTCCCCTTTAGTGAGCCATTCTTCATTTGTATCCTAAGTTAAGGATGTACTCGAGTGCCTAATGAATGTTAAGGACTTTCCCCCCTCCTTTTGCTGTAGCTTCTCTCTCTCTCTCCCCATTGCCAAGCTTCTCCTCAGCCAGCTTGCTGAGGTGGCTGCAAGTGGAGTCTTGACTGAATGTTACACAGCTGAGTTAATTCCCGGGCGGTATTTTGGCATTGGGGAAGCTGCCAGTCAGTATTATGTTGTCTGTTTACCCTGAGCACAGGTGTGAAACGATCTAAGGAGGTTTCTGAAGTGTGAGAACACACTGCTGTACTGACTCAGGCTGTTGAAGACACCATGTGTGTGTCTCACAGTTATTCTAAGGGGAGTACTGAGCCGTGCTTTCACCGAGACCAGGGCCAACTCTAGGCTAAATTGTTGAAACAGACTATTTGTCTTGGGCAGTTCAAATCCTCCCCCTCCCCTTGGTCCCTTCTTCCTCTTGGTGAAAACCCTCCCTGCACTGTCTTCATGCTGCCCACTACAGACCTGCACTTATCAACCATGTCCCAGATTCTGGATTTCAAAACACTCCTAATCATTCCTCTTCCTCTCCTTTTCCCTCTAGAATTTACCTACTTTGTGCTGTATTCTCTAATAAGGGCCCCCCACTAGGTGATTTGCTAATCTGATAAATGAATTTTACCTAAAGTGTTAATGGCTCATAAAGGCTTAATACGTTACACATGTGCATTTTAACGAACCTCTTCACTGTATTAAACCCCAAGGGGTAAATAATGTAGGCATTTCAAGCACCGATATATGGCCTGTTGGGGAGAGATATTTGGAGGCAACGGTATCTTTCAGCACCCCTCAGATTCCATGAAATGGGGGAGAGCAGAGCTTAGAGCCTTTTGCATAAATCTGGCCCTGACTAAAACATCAGAAGAATTCCTTGCAAAAATCAGCACTCCTATATACCTACTAGTCAGCATAAAGATCTTAGGCATCTTCTAGATTCCCCTGGAAATGGATAAGAATTTTCATAGGAATATTTTTCCTCTTTCAGAATACTTCATCTCTTGTCTTGTCTACCCACACTGGCTTTTTTAAAGTGACCAGTCACCTAGGAGCATCTCTTTGCTCCCTGGTCACAACAGCATGTTTCTTATAGGAGGAGGAAGCAGAGGTGTTGAGTTTGCAAGTTCCTCATGGAGAAGCCAGAATTTCACTACTGGAGACTTGAGGTCTCTATATCACCAAAAACTGTTCTTTCCTAGGAGCTAACTCAGGTCACCCAGGTTTAGAAAAAAGACATGAGACATAATCCCACAGAAAAGTGACTTCCACATTCCCATTCTGAGCAATCACGGAACAGATCATTTTCACATCAGGGAATTCGGTGTTGATATTAGATGCTTTTTGTTTAGGTAAGCAATATGATCACTCTACTTACATTTCTGCCACACCCCAAGTGACTCGGTGGTCCAGTGATTTGGATTAGGCCAAAATAAACAACAGACTACTCATCAGAAACTGGTGGAAACATGAGGTAGTAAAGGGCCTCCAGCTGGAGAGGTATATTCATGAAGCTCTGCTCTTGCCTAGGTTTTTAATTTTCATTTGCTCAGGCAAGCCTCATGAAATATAAATAGTTTCAGTGGAGACTATGTAAATGAATAAAAGGTAAAGAGTTTCTTCACTTAAATGTTTTATTCATTGACACACCACATGGTGCTCATGCCTTTCAACAAGATCTGTCACTTTGCTTTTTGAATTGCCATTCAAAGTTAGGAAAGTCATGAGAACTTTCAAAATCAATTTGTAGGATTTTGGTGCTTCATACTTTCTGATGAGATGATCCACTTTTCATGCTTGCAAGTGTTCTCTTTATTAAGTGGTTTGTTGTTGGGTTTTTTTTCCTGCAGAAACATTCATATCAAAAGGGAGAAACAAAAAAAAAACAGAAAAGGAAAATAGTGCATTTTAGTAGTGCCTAATATAAGTGAAAACCTAGATAGAAATGAAAGGAACAAACACATTACGTAGTCTAACACTTTTATTTTACAAGTGAAGACAGTGTGAACCAGAGAAGACAGGTGATTTGCCCAAAAGTCAGATAAATTAGGTGCAGACCAGAAGGTAAATCTGGCAGGCTATCTATCTAGCACACAGTTTAGTGCCTTGCCCAGTATGTCACATTGCTTTGCCTAGTCTATGATTCTTTGCAATGTATCACTTTGATTCTGCATGTGCATATTACTAGTTAACTAAAAAAAATCAATTAAGTTTTAAGTCATCCACTGTCAAGTTGCTAGGAAGATGTAGAAAATTTGAGCCATGTCATTCCAGAGTTCATGCTTAAAGTGAGACCCAATTTGAATTTGCCTTTTAGAGCACAGTTTCTTAACCTGGGGTCTGCTAACTTGTTTTTTTTTAATATTTTAATAACTGTATTTCAATATAATAGTTTTCCTTTATAGTCCTATAAGTATTTTATTTTTTATACCTAAAAACATTATTCTGAGAAGGGTTGCATAGGCTTGGCCAGACTAACAAAGGATTCCATGACAGAAAAGAGGTTAAGAACCCCTGTCTTAAAATAATTTTTATCTTTTCAGAAAACATCTAACCCTACTTCATGGTGCCCCTGGTGAATTGCTAGGAAAACATTTGAAGGATCAAGTGCTGAAATGGATGGAAGTTATTGTCTGTACCTAATATTGATTTAAAAGTTTTCCACTGTCTCAGTATCAAGGGCTAGTCTTTCAAGTGCCAAAATCCTGAGTGAGTCAACATTCTTGGACTATTTTAGATAAAAAGTAGTGAGCCAAGATCAACACCCTCAGAGTTGTCACTCAGTAGAATTTCCAAATCCTGCACCTCTTATGACAATAACAGTGCGTCCTAATCCTGGGCAACCCAAGTAATGAATGAGTAATGTGCTGGATCAGCTTTAGACAGCTCTCATGTTTGTAGTGATGTCCATTGTATTCCAAGTATTGTATCATTGGTAATGTGCAAAGATGTGAAATTGTCCTAGGGAAGAGGAAAAATGTTTCAAAAACTCCAGTGAACTGGTGAAACAGTAGTCCACAGATAGGGATAAGAAGTGTCTGGCTGAAGATAATTGCTTTTGGGAAACTTTTGTTTAGGTCTAGGAACAGTATAGCATTCTACCTCATCCTGAATTTGGAATCTACTCAAAATTTCATTTAAATAGCCTGTCACTATCTAGGCTGATTTTAAATTAAAAAACCAACAAACAAACAGGGAAATCATATTATATCATAGGAGAGACCTTACCTATTTTTAAAAAACCTTACAATTTTTTTTAATGACCTTACAATGAAGAAGGTATATATATATATATATATATATTGGTAGAAGGCAAAACTTACATTTCTATTGTACTTTAAATCTGTTATCTCATTTTATCATCACAGTAACCCTGTAACATAGGTAGGATAAATATTAGTATTTCCACATTACAGGTGAGGAAGCTGTGGCACAGAATTAAACATCATAGAGCTGATACGTGAATCAGGACCAGAAGTCAGGTCTTCTGACTTTCTAATTTTGTACTTCCCTATGAAACTGTCTAACCGTGAAAATGTAATCTGCAAACTAGCATTTAGTTTGGCCCATTATTTACTCACCACCACTACCAGCACCCCTGCATCTAGTAGGAGGAGGAGGAGGAAAAGGAGGAGAAGGAGTAACAATAATAATAATAATAATATTTCACTTAACACTTTAAAACAGTTTATCACCTGTGGCCTTAACTTGAAGTAAGAGATCTTCCTTATTTCAAACAAAGGTATAGGCTTTATGATAGAAATAGAAACAAAATTCTAATTTACAAATTCTTCCCAAATGCCACTTAGTCTTTGGCCATTTTTTTAAAAATACACTTCTCTGTTTATATGCCTAGGGTTTGAGTATTAGCCTGCTTATTTGCAGGTAAAAAGACATGCAATGGCTGATCAGCTCCACCACTCAGAAAATGATGGATGGATAAAATGTAGGAGTACCATATAACCAACCCTGCAGGATGCCTAGTTGCATAGAGCTATAAGGCAAGGCTTGCCTCAGTGGGTGGCAGGGTTTCACTTGGAATGGAGAATCCTCAGATCTTCAGAAAACCAGAACAGAATGCTTGTGAAATTCCTTGTTTTCTCTTACTGCTTCTGGCTTCTTTACTTACAGAAAGCTAGATGAATTCTCTCTTCTACTTGAAGCCTTTTGGATGAGAAGAGTAGTCAAGTTTATGGAGAAAGATACCACCATTTAGATTTCTAAGTAAAGAGAGCTTTCTTCATTCCCTGGGGAAGGTGGGAGGCAGAGGGAGTAACAAAATAGCCTTCCTTAGTGAACCTCAGCCTTTGGTAATGTCCCATCCATAAGCAGTTACTAAGGACTCATTGTACAATGAAGCTTACAATGTGTCTTTTTTAATCAAACTTCTGGGCCTCTGAAAACCAAGAAGGAAGAAAAGAGGAGCCAAGGATACAGTATAAGCTTGATTCTTCTCCTTTTTAGAGAATAATGAATGCATACCTAGCTGCATAAGATAAAGGAATCCTTCACTGGTTGTACATTTGACAAATACAAAGTATGCAGATCTTAAATAATGATAGTATAAAAATAAACAGAGTTAAAATTTCACCTTGCTCTGTGGGGATGTTAAGAGTTTTAGCTCCCTGTGGTGAGATTTCTGCATGTAAATCATCTGCGCTTCAGTATAATAATATGTCATAATGTGAACATTCAGGAGTTTGAGGAAAATGGAGATGTGTAAATGTAACTCCTTCCTGTTCTTCCAAACAGCTCTGGTTTTTATGTGATATTATTTCAAATTGACTTTGCAGTCAATTCATGTGAGAATTTTACTTTCCTCCCCCCAAAAAAGAATAAAGATAATATTTCATGGGCAATTAGCTGTTGTTTGAGGCTCTTGGGTAGTAAGAGTGATAACTGCTGTCACTAGGAGGGTGATAACGGAAGACTGGAGAGCCCAGCAATGTTTTCTTGGTCCAGTAAACAGCCTGTTGGGGTAGTTTTCCAATAAGTAGTTTTTCACAGATTCTGGAGAGTTATTTGGGTAGCATAAAAGTGTCTGTGATAGAGCCACTCTATTTCTATGGCCACTTTATTTCAACTGCTTCATCAGTGATCTTATTTTATAGTATTAAAGTGCTCATATGTACCCAAGAATACTTAGAACAATGCATGACAAATAAAACCACCTGTCTCTTACCAACAAAAAAAAGTAGATGTAATATTATGTTTTTAGTTTGGGAGATATTTTATTTATTAACTTTCTAGGAGCTAACACATCCTTTTAAAGATAAAAAGAAAAAATTTGTTTCTATTATGAGAGCTGTATGCGATTTGGGTAGTGTGTCGATGAATTCAGTGTAGTGGAAAAAGTCACGAACTTGAAATCAAAAAATCTGGATTCAAGTCCTGACCCTGTTATTCACTATCTACGTGGCTTTGGACAAGTCAGTCACATCTCTGAGCCTTTTTTTTCCTCATCTGTAGCAGACAATACTAAAAATATCTGGCCGACCAACCTCATAAAGTTACTGCAGCAATCAAATGAGGTAGCATGTAAAAAGCACTATATAAATATTAGGTCAAAGGGTTATAGGATCAGAGATTTAAAGTTAGAAAAGCCTTGTCTAACTCATTTCTACCAATCATGCATTGAAGAAGTTGAGATCCAGAGAGTGTAATGTAATGGCTACCTAAAACAGAGATGTAGTGGGGGAACTAATGATCTAAATTCCTCTTCTCCCTTGCAAAATAAGAGTACATTTCTTGGTCTGTCTCCCAACATCTTCCTAAAAAGGACTACTGATACTGAAAATATTTAATAGAAAATCCATTCAGTAATACTTCACTTAATGAAACCCTTGAACACTATGATTATACCATCTAAAGGCTGATAGATTATTCCATGGCCCAAAGGACCAAACATTGCCTCAGGAGTTAGGAAATCAATTGTTTGATCAACAAGCATGTATTGAGTAGCTATCATGTACATGGTATCTATCATGCAAGGCACCGTAGGAAATACAGTATTATGGCCCATTCAAATTGACACCTCATATGGAGAGAGACGGCTAAATACACACAATAGGAAAAAAAAGTGCAAATTGATCTGATACTGGAAATAATAGAAGTTCTGAGAAGGTACAGAGAGGTGGACTATGTGAAAACAGAGGTTTCCTGGAGATTTGTTGTTGTTCAGTCATTTCAGTCATGTCTGACTCTTCGTGACCCCATTTAAGATTTTCTTGGCAAAGATACTGGAGAGGTTTGCCTTTTTCTTCTCCAGCTCATTTTGCAGATGAGGAAACTGAGACAAACAGGGTTAGTGACTTGCCCAGGGTCATACAGCTAGTATCCGAAGCCAGATTTGAACGCGAGAAGATGAGTCTTCCTGACTTCATGTCTGGTGTTCTATCCACTGAGCCACCTAGCTGCCCTTCCTAGAGAAGGGAAGTCTTAAAATGTACCCTGAAGGATGGATAGGATTTGTAAGGTGTTGATATAGTGGAAAGAGCCCTAGATTGAAGAGTCAGAAAACTTGGGTTTGAGTTCTGCTACTTATTATCATGTGGTCTTGGGAAACTCCCTTAACCTCTCCTAAACCTTGGTTTCCTCAGCTGTGAAATGAGAGGTTTAGACTTAGATAACTTCTAAGCTGTCTTCCAATGATGCTCAGACAAAAGAAGAAAGGAAACCAGAAGTTCGTCACTTAACTCCCTGATTCACTTGCTATGTGATCTTAAGATGTTTGTCTTCTAACTCTCACAAATTCTCCAGTCACTTAATAGGATCTATGTTAGCTTCCTTGGCTAGCAAACCCTAAGTGTGCTCACTATTGGAGCTAGAATGAGAAAAAGGAAAACATTTCTCTAAAGTGAATATTCTTCAGAAGTGCACTGATTCTTCTGACACTGGCGATAGGGCTTGCAAGTGGGCTGAGAATGAACAAATCTGATGGTTCAAGTTAAAGCTTCCTTACCTGAGTGCAAAGGAAAACTGTGGTCAAGAAGTTTCCATCCAGGTAGGGATGAGAAGCATTTAGGATATGGATTATGGAGCTAGGATAGGTGAAAAAGCAGTGTCTATATGGAGTGAAGCAGGTCAGAACCAGAATTAAGATCAAAGTCCAAGAAGCAAGCAAAGAAATGTGATCCAGGTCAAAGCTGACAAAACTCAAGATGAAAAAGAAGATACAGGGATATGAAAAATGAGAAATTTCCTACACCTGACATTTTTCAGTAACGTGTGTTAACATTGACATATGCCCAGTCCCACCCTCTAGTTTCTTCTCAATTTGCTACAACTAGAGAGTTCCTACCATCCCCATCCTTATTGCTCTGCATGACAACAACTGGATCTAGATGGTTATGGACAAGAAATAAATTTGTATAGTGGTAAGAATAATGATTTATCGTCAGAGGACTAGGCTTAAATCCCAGCTCTTTCTATGTGTATAGCCTTGGGCATGTCATTCTATACCTTTTGGGGATTCAGGTTCTTCATCTGTAGAATGAGGGGATTTAATGAAATGATTTCTAAGGTTCCCTTCCAGATCTAAACCTTCTGTGTGGTCTGCATAACTACCCCAGGCATCAATGACAGCTGTTGTGGCTCTTTGTTTTGATTCCTGTGTCAAAATCAGAAAAAAAAATCATTTTGGAGCCTTTCTAGAATCTAGAATGTTGTTTAGTTGTTTTTCAGTCATGTCTGACTCTTCATGACCACATCTGGGTTTTCTTGACAAAGATATTGGCATGGTTTGCTATTTCCTTTTCCAACTCATTTTACAGATGAGGAAACTGAGGCAAACAGGGTGAAATGATTTGTCCAAGATCACACAGCTAGTAAATGTCTATGGCCAGATTTGAACTCACAAACATGAGTCTTCCTGACTCCAGGCATGGCACTCTATGCACTATGGCTCCACCTAGCTGCCCAGAATCCAGAGAGTTATCATCTTTTATAGTTCACCAAAGTTCCACGGCTGTGCCTCATTTATTCGGACTACATTGTCATCACCAAATCTTTTACTTCAGTCATTAGATTTCTAGTCATCTGTAGAATCAGAAAATAACTAAATGGTAGCCCCCCCAAATCAGTCAGAAGTCAAAGAGTCTTAGAATATTCAAACTGGAAAAGACTACAGATATCAGCTTGTCCAATGCCCTCATTTTTCAGATGAAGAAATTCAGACCCAGGAAAGTTAAGAGGCTTACCCAAAGCAATTCACCAAGTGAATGGTAAAGTAAGGATTATAACCTAGGTCTCCCAACCTCCAGTCCATTATCCCTCCCACAACACCATGTGACTCCCACATCAGTCATTTTCTGAATTGTAGCTGTGTAGCTTAAAAGTCATTTCTCATCTAGGTCCTATCAGTCACTTCAAGGAAGTGTACTAAACATTACTGCAGCTAATGACTCAAAAATGTAACTTTTCTTACAAGTTGCCAGGGCAGTATTGCCAACATACCCAGATGCTTTCCAGAGTAAATTTTAACAGCTGGACTAAAAAGCTAAACTAAACCAAAAACAAGGCCTTATACAGGAAGTGCTGATGTAGCCTTGTGAAATGTGAGAAAAAGCTCTTACTCTTGCTGGCATGAGAGGTGAGAATACTTGGTTCAGGGAAAGCAGGGAAGGCTCATTTTTTAACTACTGGAGGTATATCATTGTTTGATTTCTTCTTGTGAAAGGGTGGGCTGTATAACTTCATCGGGTCATTGGGTATAAAATGGTACATAGTAGCAATTCTCTCGGGACATTCCAAAAGGGCAGCTAGGTGGCACAGTGGATAGAGTGCTGAGCCTGGAGTGAGGAAGACTCATCTTCCTGAGTTCAAATCTAGCTTCAGACACTTAATAGATGTGTGACCCTGGGCAAGTCACTTAACCCTGTTTGCCTCAGTTTCCTCATCTGTAAAATGAGCTGGAAAAGAAAATGGCAAACTGCTCCAGTATCTTTGCCAAGAAAACCCCAAAAGGGACCATGAAGAGTCAGACAAGACTGAACTACAACGATCAAAAAAAAAAAAGGTGAGGATTTGGAAGTAAAACTCCACATGTAAATTCCATATTTGGAAGCTAAATTCCATATCTAAATTCTATATTTAGAAAACAAATTCCACATTTGTTCTGAAGCATGCATATGTTATTATCAAATACTGCATGTCATGGGATCATAAATTTAAAGTTGGAAGGAAGCTTAGAAGTCCCCCTCTTTCTCCTATTTTACTGATGAGTAAACACCGCAGGACACAGAATCTCAGAGTTGGAAAGAACTTCAAAGTCCATCTAGTCCAACCTGTACCTGAATAAAAAGTCCTTTTTCCAACGATCCAACTTAATTAACCTTCCTTTTACAGATTATAAAAATAGCACGGTGTAACAGAGTGAACTTGGAATCAGGAGACATGGCTTTGAATCCCAGTCCTGAGCCTATGGCCAAGGGTTCCTTTACCTTACTGGACTTCTGTTTCCTCAGTTGTAAAGGAGAGTTAATAATTCTTGTGCTGCCCTATCTCATAAGGTTATCATGAAAAAACCTTTTGTATAGTACTTAAAGTACTATAGAAATGTGAGTCTATTACTATTCCCCACACACACACACCCCAGGTAACTAAGGCTAAGTGCTACCCTCATCTAGAAACCTCTGCTCCCAACTCTAGGTGTGATTGGAGCCAAATGGATTGTTCTAAAGTCAAAATTTTGACCCCATGGAAACAAAATCCATCCAAAGAGGATTTTATTCTATTAACCTCGCTGTACAACGCTTATTCTTCCTTAATTCCTCGGCTTGTAAAAGTCTGAAAAACATTTCCTAGAGCAAGGGTTCTTAACCTGGGGTCCACTTACATTTTTTTGTTGAGGAAATTGGGGTTAAGTGACTTGCCCAGAGTCACACAGCTAGTAAGTGTTATGTGCCAGAGGCTGGCCTTAAAATCAGGTCCTCCTGACTCCAGGGCCAGTGTTCTATTCACTGCACCACCTGGCTGCCCCCAATAATTTATTTTTTAAAAAATATTTTGATAGCTGTATTACAACGTAGGATGTCCCAAAAGTCTTAGTGCAATTTTAAGCTTTAATGATCCTGTGTATTTTTTATTTTGTATTTACAAATACACATAATACCATTTCAAATCCTTTGTAATCCTGTGTATTTTTTTATAACTTTGCAAACATTATTTTGAGAAGTGATCCGTGGACTTCACCTGGCAGCACAAAAAAGCTTAAGAATCCTTACTTTAAAGGAATGAGAACCATGTCTTTATATGGAGAAGCTGTGTTTTTTTAGACGGCCTTGACTTGGAAATAATGATACATTTGGGTGAAAATAAAATAAGTGTTTTCATTGCCTTTCCTGTTTACCAAACTGGGTAAAAATAAGGTAAGAAAAATCCTTTGCTTTTACTTAGAATCCTTTAAAAAAAATCCTTTTAAAAAAAATGTAATAACAGACTACTTTTCCTCAAAAGGAGGAAGCACCCCAAGACAGAAAGGAGCACTCAGCGTCATGGCATAAAAATAGCTGTAGCTGAGAGAAGAACAATAGAAGTTCCTGTGTGATCACAGAACTGATGATGCCTCTAAGACACAAAAATTGCCATTTTGAGGAGAACATGCAAAATCTGCAATATGCACTCAAACTTTAATTCACCTGAGCCTTAAAAAGTCATGGAATTCTTCTCAATGGGAAAAGTTTCAGGCTGTGAGCTAGGCTGAACTCTTCTGTTTCCTCAGTTGTAAAGGAGAGTTAATAATTCTTGTGCTGCCCTATCGCATAAGGTTGTCATGAAAAAACGTTTTGTATAGTACTTAAAGTACTATAGAAATGTGAGTCTATTACTTAAAGGAATAAAGGAATCTTTGCCCATAGGGCAAGAGGCAAAATAGAAACCCTCTGTCCCATTTTGGGGGAGGGACATTGACATGGGAGGAGGGAGAGCCCCCTCTATGGATCATCTGGTTATTAACTGGATATTAATGAATCCAAACTCCACAGAACAAATCCCCTTAATAAAAGGATTGCCTTTGTAAAACTTGGACTCAGTCAAAAGGCCACACCCAAGGACCTAGACAGCCCCATGTGGTCTCAAGGCTGCAGGTTCCCCACCCCTGATTCCAATCCAATCTCATGAAACAAATATTTATTAAATGCCTACAGTGTGCAAAGCACTATAGTAAGTGCTGGGGTTACAAAGACAAAACAAAAAGTAGTCCCTGCCCTCACGAAGCTTACATCCCACCTGAAAGAGTGAACATGTAAATAGATAAACATTACACATATGACTTGAGGAAGAGTACTAGTAACTGAGAAAGATGCGGAAAGGTTTCCTGTAAGAGATCGCACATAGGCTGATTCATGAATGCCAGGGATTCTATAAGGTCTCTACTTCCTTTTCCACCTCTCATTTATCAAGCCTTTATAACCTCAATTCCAACCTTATTACTCAACTCAACCTACATTTTCAGCATGGTGGACAGCCTATATTAAGGCAAAAAGGTAAGACATGGAATGCTGACTTCAGGTAACAATGAGTAGAACAGTTTTTCTGGAATATAGATTCCATAATGGAAAGAATTGTGAAAGAAGTTTGGAAAAAGCAAATTTTATGTTTCAAAGGAAAGGAGAGAGAGAAGGAAGGAAAAAGAGAGAGAAGGAGTAAGAGAGGGAAAGGAGAGAGAAAGGAAAAGAAAGAGAGAGGAAACGGAGGGGAAAAGGAGGAGGAGAAGGAGAAGAAGGAGGAAAAGGAAGAGGAGAGGGATGGATGGATTGACATCAGATTGTACAGGGCTTTAAATTCCAAGCTGAAGAATGTGAATTTTCTCTTAGAGGCAATAGGGAGCCATTGAATGTTGTTGAGTAGAGGAGTAACATGGTCAGTCTTGTGTTTTAAGAAGATTATTTTGGCAAGTTATATGGTGAATAAATTAAAGAACAGAGGGACTAGAGGCCAGAGATCTAATTAGAAGGCAGTGATCCAAGCAAGAAGTAAAATGAATCATCAGCTAGGCTAGTGGTTGTATGGATGAAAAGACGATCGATAATGTTGAGAGGGAAAGTGAACAGGATTTGACAACTGATCACATGAGTAGGAGGGAAGCAAAAGAGTTGAAGATGACTCTGAAGTTACAAAGAGATGACTAGAAGAATGGTGGTCCTCTCAGCAGAAACAGAGAAGTTTGGAGGAGGGGTGGGCTCAAGGTGGAAGGGAATGAGTTCCATTTTGGACATGTTGAGGTGAAGATAAGAGTTGTGGATAGTGAGATGGCCTCAGAGTCAGGAATACCTGTATTCAAGACTTATCTGTGACAAACACTGGCTATGTGACTGATATTGGACCAGCCACCTATCCTACTGGTGTCCCTGGCATCTCTCTATGACTATAAGTTGGGAAACAGTTGCCAGTCTGCATTGCTACAAGAAATTTCCTCACCAAGGGCTCCTTACACTGATGAATCACATCCATGCACACACACACACACACACACACACACACACACACACACGGTGATGTTAAGATGCTCAAGAGGTGGGTGATGATGCACCTAGAGCTCAGAAAAGAATGCCTGACTGATGATGAGATCATTGAAAGAGAAGACATAAAGAAAGAAAATAAGGGATCCCAGTACAAAACCTTAGGAGTTGGCTGTGGTTAAGGTGTGGAAACTAGATGATAAGCTATCAATAAGCAGATAAAAAGGAATGCTCAGACACGCAGGACAAAACCAAAAGAGAGCAGGTCAAAGAAAGTTGAGAGGAAGAAAGTATCCAGTAGGTGAATGTGATCAACAGTGTTCAAAACTGGAGAGGGGCCAGGAAGGATAGGTAAAGGCCAAGAAAAGGCTGTGAGGTGCTAGCAATTCAGCTTTCTGCTGTGCTCTGACATGTGTCTAGTTTATTTTCTTCTAGTATAAATATTCCTGTGAGCCATTGCCACTCCAGGTATACTACTAGGATGCAAATGGAAGGTCCGAATCTTCTGACCTTTCAAAGTTCACAGGGCAAAGGGACATGGAGACAGAGTCTCTCCCCCTCATCCTCCAAAGCAATTCTCAGTGGCTTGGCTAAAGATGCTCTACCATGAGGCTAGCCTACTCTTGGGACACCAGATTCCAAATTAGCTTCTTATTTTGGTCTAAGCCCCACAGGACACAACCAACTCTTTAGCCATTCCCATTGGACTCTTCTTATGTTTACATCTATATTATACTCTTGATTGATTGCTTCAGTATAGGTCTGGGCTTTGTATCCACCTTGTTCATCCCTATCTAAAAGTGGTCTGAACTCTGGAAGCTTCCTCAAGGACTTTGCAGAAAATTGACAAGAAAACAAACACATGTGAAGATAGTATGCAGTACAAAATAATAGTCATTTAACCTCTCTAGATCTCAGTTCACTCATGTGTAAAATCATAGAATTATATTAAATTATTTCTCAAGTCTCTGATTATTGTAAGAGTAAATGAAGTGAGGGTCAGGGGGAGCTGAATGGACTAGATGACACTAGAAATGAAGACAGCACCTTTTCTATCATCTCAGTCAGAAGACCCTTGTCTAGGAAAATGACGGTGAGGAACTGCAACCCAGATCAGTGTGTCACTCCCTCATTCTTTGGGACTATGCCCTGCCAGGGAAGGAGTTAATGGTCCTCTCTGGGCATGAACAGAATGGCAAAGCTTCAGAACAGACAGTGAAGACATGGGTCTGTTCCAGACCAAGGGTGTATGTGAGGATAACCAGGCAGCCACACCCTGTCTTGTATTTTAACAGCACTTTCCTAACCTTATTTGACCTGTCCTCTCCCTCTCCTTTGCTCCAACCCTTCTGCAATCTGTGGGTTCTTAAATTTGACTGTCAGTTTGTCAGTACTTCCCAGATTTCTTCTGAATGTTGAGAAAGAAAAAAATTTAAAAGAAAACTGAAAGAAAGGGAGAGAACCCATAAGACGTGCTCCTGTGGTGTAACTAGACTGGCAGATTGGTACAAGCTTTTTATGAAGGCCTTATATATATTATATTATATTAGATAATTATATTGCCTTTGTTCTTCCCAAAGCCTTTAGCATTAAATCTTTTCACCAAAAAGAGACCTCCCTCAGAATGAATTTCTACATTTTCTCCAACAGTAACCCTATTGTGGGCATTTTCCCGTTAAATTAATTTTTCTCCTGTTCAAATCAAATAACCACAGAAGTTCACTATGTGCTCTGCTGAGCTTGTCCAACCACTACAGTGTCTTTTTACTGACAGGAGGTATAATCACTTGCATTGTCCAGAGAATTGTTTACTTGAGGGAGTGATAAATACCTTTTGAGACTTTGCTGGAGGTTCTCCCAGTTGTATAGCCCTGTTATTATTGCTGATGGAATTTATTTTCCAGACTTATTAAAAACGAAGCAAGTGGCAATCTGCTTAATCCCATTTATAACCCAGTTAAAATTGACTGAAACTACAACTATCAGAGATGAAACTGAAGAATTTAATGGCTTTCCAGGAAACAGCAGGACAAGATGTTATAAGAAAACATTGAAAGATTTCATTTCTAGTTGAGTCTACCAAGAATGTAGCTGTAATAAAGCCTGGTTTTCTCATCTTACCTCTATTGTTTTCAGAAGGAAAACTCAGGAAGAGTTTTTTCAGGGCTTTTACTAAAAATTTTCATTAATTATCAGAATTCATGATATTTGAGCATATCCATAAATGTCATAGTTATAAGATTAACTTGGGGACTGTGATATTGGAGACCAAATGCTGTGATTCTACTGTCCATTGAGAAAAATAGTTCATAAGAGAAATCTTAACAGATCTTTTCCAGTTTTTTTGTCTCTTTATTGTAGTTACATCCTTGAATGCTCTCAGAATAATCTGATTTTTTGTGAACTCCTTTTTCTATACACTGCTTCTCCTTGTTTTATGATTCCAATACAACTTATACTCTTCTGTTGCACTTCTTCAAAAGATGTTACAAAGGAGTTTATACACAAAATGGATGTTTCCCTTGTGCTTGACAAGGAGATGAAATGTTTGCTGGCTAAGGTAGTTTCTAGCCTCTTTCAGTCTCCTTGTTGTGGTGATGGTTTACATTGGTTCAGTTTCTATAGGAAATCATCAGTTTGTCAATGTTTTAGCTTTTATCCACCTTTCCATTTTTCTTTTATGTCAATTGTTTAATTAAATAAGTCCAGATGGAGCTATTTTAAATTACATATCATATTCTTTCATTTTTATCTCTTCAAATTTGATGTTGCTTTTTATCTTTGTTTTAATAAACTGAAAGATTTACTGTACATTTATAATTAGGGCACTTACATATATCAAAACACCAACTATATAGAGTTGTTTGAGTGGCTATTTTGTGGGATGCAGAGGAAGAGAGGAAACAACAAATAACATCCATCTTTATCTGGGTTTTTTCCATCAACATGGTTAAAAGTGAGGTTGAATTAAAAGCAAAAACTTTTTTGAAGAATTTAAGTTAGTGATTGCCAAAAAAGAGTTTAGGATAAGTGTAAAACTGGAAGAGATAGTTGAGCAGAATGCTTCTCTTAAACCATTTACCATGATAGGCATATATTATAAATAAGAAAAGAATTAACATTGAACAAACATATTAGGGTATCCATGAGGGTTTTGAGCAAGGGTTCTTAACCTTTTTTGAATCAGCTTGGTAAAGCTGATTCTTTGCCAGCTTGGTAAAACCAATGACCCCTTCTCTGACTAATGTTTCTAAATGCATTATAAACAATACGTAAGATTATAAAGGACAGCAATAATATGGAAATACAGTTACTGAAATATTTTTAAAATAAGTTCACAGGCCCCATATTAAGAACCCATGAGGAATTAGAAGATGGAGAAAGCAATAATCCCAGAGCTCCTGCCTGTATAGAAGTTAATCATATTCTTTTGATGTTTCCTTGCTGCCCTTAGGGTCAAGAATCACCCTACTTTCTATCTCAAAATAGTTTAGGATTTAGAGTCCCCGGAATCACAGGTTCTCAGAATTCGAAAGGACCCCAGCTGCTGGCTTATCCAGCCAAATAATCTCTTCTACAACACACCCAACAAGTGTTTACCCAATCTTTGCTTCATGATCCCTATTGAAGGAGAACCCACTGCAGCCCATTCCACTTTGAGATTGCTTTAATTGTTGGACATTTTTCTCATATCAAGCCTAAATTTTTCTCTCTGAAACTTCTACCCACAGCTTCTAATTCTACAGTTTGAGGGCAAATAGACCAATCCATCTTCAACATGACAACCCTTCAAATACCTATCACATGTAATCATCATGTCCCCTCTGAGTCTCCTCAAGGCAAGAACTCTCCATTTCCACCAGCCAGTCCTCCGATGGCATGAAGTTAAGGCCCTTCACAGAAAAGGCTTTGCCTAATTACTCTTCTGCACGAGGCAGCTGCATGCCTCAGTGGATAGAATGCTAGCCTGGAATTAGGAAGACCTGAGTTCAAACCAGGCTCAACTGTGTGACCTTAGGCAAGTCACTTAACCTCTGTTTGCCTTAGGAGGCACCTAGATGGCTTAGTAGATAGAACACTGAGCCTGGAGTCAGGAAGATCTGAAGTCAAATCCAGCCTCAGATACTCACTAGCTGTGTGACCCTGGGCAAGTCTCTTAACCTCTATTTGTCTTAATCCCCTGGAAAAGAAAATGTCAAACAACTCCAGTATCCTTGCCAAGAAAACCCCACAGACAATATGGCCCATGGGGTTACAAAGGGTTGGACACTACTGAACAACAACACTAACAAGTTACTCTTCAGCTTATTAGTGCAGTATTCTAAAATATAGTACAGTATTCTATATGTCTGACTGGGGCGGAGCCCAGAGGTCTATCATTCCTTATTCCTGGAAGTTTTATGTCTCTCTTAATAGAGCCCAAAATCACATTAGCTTTTTGGGCTGCTATGCCATACTATTAACTCATATTGAACTTTCAGTTCCCCAAAGCCCCTAGATCTTAGTGCTGTTCTTCGGGGTTAAGCAAAATCAGTCTAATCATTTTTATGTAGGACACACCATCAAGTCATAAAGGAAACTATAATTCTCCATCTTGTCTTCTCGTTTCCAGGCTAAATGTTCCCATAGTCTTCCATCAATAACTTCCAACTTCCAGCCCTTGACCATCCTGTTTACCCTCCTGTGGACACATTCCAGTTTGTTAATGTTATTCCTAAAACACGATGTACTAAAATGAACACTGTACTCTGGGTGTTGTCTGGCAATCAGAGTACAATCAGACTATCACCTCCATGTTCCTGGATATGCTGACTCTTTTAATGAAGCTTAGAATTATATTAGCTTTTTTTTTTAGCTACTCTGTCCCTGTGTTGATTCATAGTAGACTTATAGTCCATTAGACCGCTCAGATATTCTTCACAGTAACTGATGCCTTACCAGACCTCTGCATCTTATACTGGGATATTTTAATATAAATATAGGCATTTATCCCTATAAATTTTATCTTGTCTGATGCAGATCATTATTCTAGCCTGTTGTGATCTTTTCCATTCCTGAGTCTATCATCCCATCCATGTCTCCCAATTTTGTACCATCTGCAAATCTGATAAACTTCTATATTCTCATTTTAAGTCATTGATAAATATTTTATCTGCAAAGGACCCAGGCCAGATTTCTGGGGCATTCATCTACAGACTTCCCTCCAAACTGTCACTGATGTGCTAATTTCTACTCCTTGCGTTCAGTTCTTCAACCTGTCCCCAAAACATGCAACCGTACTATAATCTAGCCCATGTCTCTGCATTCTAACTCTGTAATGGTAGTATGAGAGAATCTGGTCAGATGTTTTGCTGAAATCCAAATATATGGATTGACAGTATCCCTTTCATCTTTAGTCTAGTAAACCTGTCAAAAAAAAAAAGGAAATGAGGTTATTCTGCCATGACCTGTTATTGATGAAGCCAGACTAGCTTTTAGAAATTACCACTTCCCTTTCTAAGTGCTCATAAACCATCCCTTTAATAATATGTTCTAGAATTTTGCCAGGAATAGAAGTCAAGTTCACTAGTTTATAGTTTACAGATTCCACTCTCTTCACTTCTATGAAAATTTAGACAATATTTGCCCTTCTGTAGTCCTATAACATGTCGTGTCCTCCCTGATTTTTCAAAGATGCTTAAAAATGACTCAACAATCATATATGCTATTTTTTTTTTAGTACTTTGATATAGTTGGTCCAGACCTGGTGACTTCAATCTGCTGAGAACAGTTAGATGCTCTATAGCAATCTACTCACTGTCTTTTCAACAACTCCCTGTTAACCTTATATTATCCTTTCTCTATTCAAAGATCATTCTCCTTGGAAGAAAAAAAAAAGGATCAAAATGAGAGTTAAGTATATTTCCAACTTCTCTGTCATTGGTTTTCATAATCTTTTCCAACCCAAGCAGTATTCTATCCTTTCTTCAATCTTCCTATTGCCCTGAACATAGTTACATAATCCCTTTCTGTTCTCCTTCGTGTTCATCATTAGTCCTAGCTCATTTGGAGTTTTAGCACTTCTGACACTATTCTCAAAGGACCATGCCATTCTTTTGTATTCATCTTTAGTTTTCTGACCTTGTTTCATCTTCTATACATTTCTTTTTAGTTCTTTCTAGTTTTTTGATGAGTTCTTTATACTTCCACTTTGGAAGCACAGCCCCAGCTGGTCTTTCTCATTGGAATAATTTCTGCCGGTGTCTTCAGAATTTCATCCTTGAGAGCTTTCCATCCTATTTGGACCAACTTCACGTGGAAGATATTAGGTCATTGGATTCTACATTTCCTTTCTCTGAATCCTATGAAATTCTGTATCTGTATATGTCAAACTATACCTGGCTTTCCTCTCTTCTTTCATAAATTCAAAGATGAAATGGTCACTTAACCCCAAAGTTCCTCCCATATCTTCTTTAGCCACCGGTTACTTCTTATGGATTAAAATCAATTTTAAAATAACAGTTCTCATTACTTCTTCCGTCTCTTGAAGAATGAAATTAACATTCAGGCAAGTCAAGAGTTTTTCAGATGCTTTGTTTTTGACCAAGAGGGTTGTCTGGATAGTTTGACACCCTCTATCACTACTATATCATGCCTCTGTGTCTTGAGTTTTTTTTATCTGTTTTCTGAAATTCTTATATATTTTCTCCTGTCCAGGTGGTCTATAGCATATATCCATAACATCATTTCTAGTTTTCCATCCATTGATCATCACCCAAATGTTCCCTATCATGCTTCTCCCCAGCCCTGCTTAACTTCCTAGATTTCTTCATGTGAATATATATTCTTAGCATGCAGTGTTACTCTACCACCATGTTTATCTCTTCTGTTCCTTTTAGATAAGGCATGTAGTAACACAGTCATAGTCCTACTTCATTGGCCTTCCCACCTCATATTATTTCAAGGTTTTTTGCATTTTGTATTTGTTTTTGTTTTTTGTAAAATATATTTATTATTGACACTTACTAGCTGTGTGACTGTGGGCAAGTCACTTAACCCCAATCGCCTTACCAAAAAGCAGCGTGTGTGTATGTGTGTGTGTGTGTGTGTGTGTATGTATAATTTGTTTTGTGTTACTCATTTTTTTCTTGTTTACAAAATATGTTTAATATTGATACTGAGTGAAGTATGGTTGATAGTATTCAAGGTAAGGGAAAGTATATATATATATATATATATATATATATATAATATACTTATTTCAAAAGTTGTTTTTATATGGTCAAGAAGACCATCTATCATTTGTAATCATAGGCATTATTCCAGCAAAAGGGGAACTTGTTGGGGTTTTTTTTTCCTTTTCCTGGTTACATGATTACCATAATAAATTAAAAACAAAAATCTCTCCTATATCAAACGAGAACACAAAGACAAAGTCAGCATTCTGCACAGCCCAGACAATTTAGTTCAGCAGTGGCATTTTAGGTTTACAAAGTGCTTTGCAAGGTATCCTACACACCATTGCCAGATTAATCTTCCTAAAGTACAGTGGTCATGTCACTCCCCTAATCAAAAACTTTAAGTGGCTCCCAATTGCCCACAGAAAAAAATATCCGAACTTCTTAGCATTTGAAGTCCTCTACGGAGATGGCCTACCTTTCCAACTTCCCTCAAGTTCCCTTTGCATATACCCTTTCATCAAGCCACATTGGACTATTTACTAGTTCTGAAAAAGAATCCGGTTTTCAACATCCATACTAACACTCCTGTTATTCCGTCTAAGATCCCCTTCCACTACCCTTCCCAATGCTGTACCTGTTGAAATCCAGCCTATTCTTCAAACCCCAGTTCAGAAGACACCTCCTCTATAAAGGCTTAGTTCCCCAACTGGATGTGATCTTTCCTCCCTTGTGCCCCTACAGCACTTTGTATATCCCTATGGTATTCTGTATGTATTGGGCAGTTGGGCGGCACAGTGGATAGAGTGCCAGGCCTGGAGTCAGAAAGGCTCATCTTCCTGAGTTCAAATCCAGCCTCAGACATGCACTAGCTGTGTGACTCTGGGCAAGTCACTTCAACCTGTTTGCCTCAGTTGCACATCTGTAAAATGATCTAGAGAAGGAAATGGCAAACCACTTCAATATCTTTGCCAAGAAAACCCCAAATTGGGTCATGAAGAGTTGCACACAACTGAACAACAGTAAACGATATTCTGCTTTATACTGGAGTTGTTCCATATTTGTTTTATCTCCTTTACAATAGTGGGGGCCACTGAACCACAATACAGATCCACATAGTGATTAGAAAACCACATATTAATAATATATGTTTTATTGCATTTTTATTTATTTTGTTACGTTTTAATCTGGTTCAAGCTCCACTTGGGAGTGTTGTGGGCCCCATGTGGCCCATGGGCACATCTTTGACACCTCATCTCCACAATACTGTAATTTCCTTAAGGACAGAATTATTTTATTCATCATTGTATCACCCACAGTACCTGTAATCAGGCTGTGGACCTGTTGGTATCTATTCCTACTGCTTTCCTTTTTTTTTCCCCATGCCTGTTTCCCAGCTTGCCTGACTGCCATTTCCACTTTGTCCCAAGCTAGAAAAGAAAAATTGAAAAGACAAATTGTTTGGCTGTTAATTCAGTTCACCAGGCCTGCTATGGGTTCTAAGAACACAAAGACAGAAATGCAAGTCCCTGATTTTAAGTTTACATTCTGTTGAGGAAAATAATATGTCAACATAGGAATATATACAAAAATACAAATTAAATTCAGTGGCAGAGGTGGAAGAGGGGCATGTCTTAACAAATGGGAAAATCAGGAAGGGCCTCTTGTAGGAGGAGGTGACACTGGACCCAAGCCTTGAAGTGGGCTGGAGATTCTACAGAGTAGAAGTGTGTAGAAGACATTCCTGGCAGGGGAGATAGTTTATGCAAAAGCACAGAGATGGGAGATAAAATATTGTATACAAGGAAAAGCCAGTAGCCTAGTTTGGCTGGAACACAGAATGTATGAGGGGTAGGAATGTTTCCTTAGCCTGGAAAGATAGACTGGAGGCAGATTTTGAAGGGCTTTTTAAAAATACCAAACACAGAAATTTTAATTCTAGAAGCAATATGCAACCACTAAAGTTTCTTGAGCAGGGAAATAACATGGTGAGACCTTTGCTTTAGAAATATCTATTTGACAGTTGTATGTTACACGCAGTGCTGTGGGTGCTGGAGCCAGCTGGAACCTTTCCAGCCTATTGTTAGATTTCCAGTGTAAACATCTACACTTTTTGAAATCAGCTATAAATCAGGGCTTGGTTTCTTATTTTGTTGGTTGTCTAGACTTGAAAAAGTAATGGAAAAATGTTAATAATTAAGAAAAATTAAACTTAAAAGTGTTTTCTGTACAGAAAGGTTTTTTTTCCTTTGAAGAGCTGGTTGTTAAACATTTACCAACACACCCCTGGGTACATGGATTTGGTAAGGGGAGATCCTGAGGGAAGTGAGAGTGATTAGGAGGCTATATTGTTGTAATCTAGTTAAGAGAGTATAATGACCTGACAGGGTGGTTGTAGGGTGAGTGGACAAGAGGGAATGTATGGGAGGTGTTGTGTTGGTAGAATTGACAAAACTGGGCCACTGATTGGTGACAGAAAAATTGTTAGTATAATGACAGAAATTGTTAATACCAAATGTAAGATGGACTGCCACTCCCTTAATGATCCTAGTAGTGTCTGAATTTCAGTAATGTCTTTATGTTCCTACTCTTAAGATTTTTTTATTATTAAATTTTATTTTTAATTTATAGAATAAAGTAAGCATTTCCATAACATAATATAATAAAAATATGATTGCACATGAAACTGCAAATCTACTATGTACAACTTGCTATTCCTTTCAAGTATATAACAAAATTATCATGTAAATTTCTTTTTTTCTTCTCTCCTCCCTCCCTTGCCCCATTAGACACAAATAGATACACACACACACACACACACACATACACACACGTATATATGTATATATGTGTGTATAAAATTATATATATATAAAATTCTATACATACTTCCATTTATCAGTTCTTTCTCTGGATTCTTAATTAGGTTGAGTTGAACCACACCCTAAGTCTCCCACCCAGAGATTTTACCTTGTAAAGGAACCTAGCTTAAACTGGATCTCAGCTTCCAATGTCCTTGCCCCCTTCAGTTGGGATTCATGGCATGAAGGGCAAAGCAGTTAGAATGAAGTGATTTTCTTTGCCATATTGCCAAGGGCCACCATGGTCTGTGACTAGGCCTTGCTACTTCATACTGCCTCCTCCCCCTCTCCTCTTAAAGGTATAAGAAGCTGTTGCATGGGTCCTGGAGTTGGGAAATCCATTGTGTTCTGCACTCATGGGACTTTCCCCTGGATGGCAGTTTTGCTGCCCTGTTATCTTAATCAAAGACACTTTATTCCTCAACTCATGGCTTTGATTTATTGCAGAATTTGACATTAGATATAGGAGATAAGGGAAAGGGAAGGGTAATTCATGACTGCTGCATCGGGAACCTGCGTGATTAGAAGAATGGTGATGCTCTGCACAGACATAAGGAAATTAGGAGGATGTGTGGGTTTAGAGGAAAAGATGACTTCTCTTTTGAACGTGTGAAGTTAGAGGTCTCTGTGTGGGAGCCAGGCAGAGAAAGCTGTCCAGCAGCAGCCATATTCAAGTTCTGGAGAGAAGTTTTATCTGTGGATACATGTATTTGAGAGTCATCTGTATAATTATGATGGCTGAACCCATGGTAGCTGATGAGATGACTAAGGAAATGAAAGCTAATTTGTTAAGAAAAGAGAGTGCTAACAAATAAGAGAAGAGGCAGGTGTCAAGGAAGGCTTCACCAGAGCTGAGCCTAGACAGAAGACCTACATACTAAGAGAAAGAAGTGAGGCAGTGCTTTGTAGGGATGTTGGATACTCGGGCCTGTGAGAATACCCTGGAAACACTGCAGATTTGCGTGGTAATGAAGGGGAAGTAAAGGAGAAACTAAGGGTCTTCAAAGTCTCCCATTTCTCCCAGCCTCAGGTGTATGAGGACTGATTACCCTAAAGGGGCTGGATTGGGAGGGGCTTTTCAGAACCTCCTCACAATCCTCCTTGGGTCTTAGGCCTACATTTACCAGAATCCTTGCCTGCTTAGGACTACTCTTTCTTTATACCAGAATAAATTAGTAAAGTATACTGCTGCCCTAGACTAGGATATTTCCCCCATTTTCACAGAAGTAATTTAGGCATCTTGCTGTCTAGAAGATGGGGGACAGATTAGATGGTATCTCAATTCTGAGAATGTCAGACAAAAGCCAAACTTGCGTGGTTTAATGGAGTCAGAGGCCCTGGGTTCAAATCCCACCTCACTACTTGCCTGACTTTGGGCAAGTCATTTAACCTCCCTAGGGCTCAGTTTCCTCTTCTGGAAAATAAGGTGGTTACACTAGAAAGCCTTTCCATTTTCTTCCAATTCTATTTTGTTGTTGTCTGATCATTTTTCAGTCATGTCCTACTCTTTGTGATCCCATTTGGGGTTTTCTTGACAAAGATATTAGAGTGGTTTGCTATTTCCTTCTCCAGCTCATTTTAGAGATGAGGAGACTGAACTCCAAGTCTATGATTAATCAATAGTTGTCAAAGCCCATGGGTTACAATTGGCAGTGCTTCTACTTTTTGCAATAGCAGAACTCTACTTCTAAATAAAAACTCTGAACCATTGCAGGAAAAGCCTTTTAATGGTTTTTAAATGGCTACCATTTTTCTTAGCTTGGACCTATGATTTCATTGGTGTGGTTAACTTCTTTACCTAATATGTGTCAGACACAATCCATAATTTAGCATTTTCGAGAGTTTCCTGAACCATTGATAGGTTAAATGACTTACCCATGATGAAATAGCCACAATGTTTTAGAGGCAAGACTTGAACCCAGGTCTTTCTGATTCCAATGCAATTCTATCTGCTATGCCATCCTACTCAAATGCATGTTATAAATACTACTAACTAGCTAAAGGCTAATTATTTCTAATCATTTTAGACCATTTTTGCTGAATTTAACAGAATTACAAAAAATTTAGTGATAAAGGATGTGAATGTTATCAATATATGTTTTGTAATTGTCAACAATGTTGGATGCAAGAGCTGCCTCGAAGTCAAAAAGACTTGAGTTCAAATTTCACCTTTTATATGCTGGCTATATAACCCTAGTAGGTCATTCAACTTCTCAAATAACAAAAACACAACTCTATAAGACTATAAATTCAAGAAGTGTCAATTTGCAATGGCGGAGGGAGTTTCTACAGATCTGGACCAAAACAAATAAACAAACCATAAATACAAACACTTATGGTGTAAGATGCTTCTAAACAATTTCCATTTTCACTTTTGTTTTTAGAATCTAATATGGGAAGGGGGATTGTTTCAGTCCCTACATTTTCACTTTTAAAACTCAAGAGATTCATTCTTAAGCTTACAGTATTTTGTTTGTAAATATCTTTTTAATTTTTTCAGATTTCTGAAATTAGAAAAAATAACATATTCAACCTAAAAACCTTTGGAAATAAACCCACATTTGAGATAGCTATAATCATATTTATTTCCATTGGTTCTCTTTGGGGGAATTTGGTACCTAAACAAAGTTTGTGGGTGTTTGTTTCCTCATGAAAATCATGATGGGTTCTTTTAACACATTTTCTTGCCTCTTCAAGTTAATAGATCCTACCTAGCTATCCATAATGAGTATAGATAAGAGAATATTCAAAACCAAAAGAATATAGCCATCAATGACTTCAAAGCAAAACACACAGGTCTCCAGTGTGTGCTTGTACCCCATTACATCTCTTTTCTTTGAAAAACCCCTTAAACTGTTTGTAGAATTTCAAGCTTTTGCACAGTATAAAACCACAGGTAGAACAGAAGCCAAAGGCCCAGGTGATGAAAAATTTCTCCTCTACCAGTGCCTGAAATTTCTGCTATAAATGGCAGCATGAGTAGATTGAGAGCTGGCCTTAGAGTCAGAAAGAATTGTGTTCCTAAATCTTGATGGCATACTGGCTATGTGACCCATGGGCAAATAACTTAACTTCTCAGTGTCCCCAAACAACTCTAATACGGACTATAAGATTCAGAAACTATTGCTGCATTGGTAAAGGAAATTCCTACTGTGATGAGATCACCAGTCTCATAAGAGAAAAAATTGTCACCCATTAAGATCTGTTTTATTTTATTTTTCCTTAAGACCAGGTCTCCTTATTTCACCTAACAGAAAATGCAGGGGCTATTCAGCTACTTGTAATGCTCATTTTTTAAAAATTAATTAATTTATTTTTAGTTTTCAACATTCACTTCCATAAGCTTTTGAGTTTTACATTTTCTCCCCCTCTTTCCTTACCTCTCTTCCCAGGACAGCATGCAATCTGATATAGGCTCTACTTGTACATTCCTATTAAACATATTTTCATATTAGTGATGTTGTAAAGAAGAATTAGAACCAATAGGAGAAACCATAAAAAAAAGAAGAAACAAAACAAAACAGAAAAAAAAAAAAAAGAGAGAGAGAGCAAATAGTCTGCTTGGATCTGCATTCAAACTCCATAGTTCTTTCTCTGGATGTGGATAGCATTTTCCATCATAAGAGTCATGCTCCATTTTTAACCCGAGGTGGTTCTCCCTTGCTTGGGCAATCTGGTGTCCTCTCCCATTCCAGGAGTTCACCATACCGTTGCCGCTTTTAAAACAGGCATATAACAGGCATAGCTCACTTAAGCTAAGAACTCTAGAGCCTGAGATCCATCAGCCTCAACTTCCTCAGGAGCTGAAATTATAGGCTTGCACCACCACAACCAGCTCTTTATGACCTTCCTAAGGAAAATGTAGAGGAAGAAAAAGAAAAAAATTTAAAAAAAGAAAAATGTAGGAAGGAAGGAAGACACGACAGAGAGACAGAGAGGGAGGGAGGGAGGAACCTAAGCATGATCATACATAGGAGCATTTCAGAGCTGGAAAATATCTTACAAGTCAGCTTGTCTTCATCATGCAGAATGTGTTCATTCTATATAGAAAATGTATATAAGATAGAAACAAAGTCACATAACTAAGGATGAATATGAATAAGGTTCTGTAAGAACAGTATCAGGAGGGGGAAAGCCAAGGCTAGTGATGAGCATTACAGATAACAAAAAGGGCTGATTTAGTTATGTTGGGGCAAGCAGAAGATCAGTCAAGAAGTGATGGAATTATTGTTTGGGATGGATAAGATTATGAAAACAGATGACAGAGAGAAAGCTGAGATACTCATGCCACTGTTGCTTTACTTTTGTTTCCTGACAAGAAAATAAGTCCAGAAGAGGTGAAGTGACTTGTCTATAGCTAGCTACCTAATGCATTAGCAGATCTGACTAATCCATTAGCATCCATTGTCACCTAAGAGCTGAGCACTAAGATAATGGTCCACAGGAAGATTCACTTTGATGGATGAAGAATATTGTCCAGGTCCAGATGCAGAACCACATGTATGGGTGGGGCAAGGTAGCCAGGGAACAGCCTAAGGGTAAAGACACCTGAGAGTACCTCCTCCACAATTTTGCCTACAGCCAACCCTCAAGGTAATTCAGATTCTAAGCCCTCAAGTAACGATTTCAAAATTGGTCTTTGTTAAAAATAGGAAAAACCCTCCCTTTTTTTTGATGCTTTTCCCCCTGACCCTAGGCAATGAATGACACTCTTTAAGCATTATCTATGTCTGCAGAGTTATGATTTTCATCAATTTCCCTGATTTTCTTTAAGTTCTAACTTTAAATGCCATTTGAAGTATCATTCTGCAGTCAGAATTATGTGCTTTAGCTCAGACTTTTTCCACAGGAGTTATGTTTTTTTACACTGAGATTTCTTTCTGCCACATGAAGGTCAAACAGATGAATACATAAATAGGTAGAGAGGCTAGTCTAGCCTTCTGTATGGGGAGACTGGCTGCTAGGTTGTGCAACATTAGATTACTTCACCTAAGGCAAAATATACACCCAATCAGAAACTATGAGGAAACACTAAAGCATTTGGCTTATTGAGGAATGACTTTGAACAGTGCTGCTGACAGTATTTCCAGGCAGGTAAATGGAACAGTTCTTTTCAATAGATATGGCTGATTTCAGTTTATTATGGGGCCTGCTTTTGTATTGTGTATTGCTTTGGGCAGAGAATTTCTAAGGGGCATTTAACTGCTGGGTATAGGAACGCATTGGCTGAGTGACCAGGCTTTCCATTGTAAAAGCCAGTTAGCTGCTCATAACTGAAAATGGAATTAAAATATTAAACCAAATTCCCACCCTTCCCCCCTACATACACACTCTAAAAAGGAATATGTGGAAGGTGATGAGATTTGGTCTTAGTTTATATCAGATCATTATTTTTAGGAGATTAGTATTATCTGATTTAGGCATACTACTGTCCCGGATTAGTTTTATAATGAAAAATTCTCAGAGTATCATAGATAATATGTAAAGTACTATAAAGGTAGTAACATTAGAACTGAATTCATGGAAATGCCTTGGTTTGGGGATCATGTAGAAATCTCCCCAGTTCAATGAATACCTAATAGGATGCTTTTTTATATGAGACATGGCCATGAAGAAGTTTCTTCTTCTTTACATTTAAATGATAGGCTTATTATTTTCAAAGCATAGAGCATTGGGGGATTAGGAGAAAAGCTTCAATTTATTCACAGCTTGCCTAAAGTTCTAAGGAAATGTGGCTTCAATGACTAAACTACTTGGGAGAATGAGAATGGTATCAGGAATTTTGTCCTGGTCAGGTTATGACTTCATTAATTATCCAACTCCATTGTCATTGGCTGTTTAACATGCTGGTGTGGATCAAGATGATCACTTCAGTCAACTTCCCAGAATATAAGAATTTGTAAATCCCCTAAGATGTTTCAGGTGGGGAGGCTGGGTATGGCACAAATAAGAGGACAAACTCTTTTTTGTCTTTAAATTTAGTCTGGGTGAAAGCAGGTAGATGGGCAAGGTGGGAGAAGCCATCACTCTTGAAACATAGGAACGATTGTGACTAGAGTATAATAGGAATATAGGATGTGGAACCCTCGTGAGAGCTCTATGTCCTGTTTTGGACCCCCTCATTGGAAAAGGGTGCAAAAAAACTTTGAAAAAGTTGAAAATAATACTACAGAAATGATTGAGAGTAAAACCTATGGCAAAAGTAGTTTCTACCCTATCTCCTTCCCTATGATGGCCATCTAAGTCATTCTCTAAATTTCTGTAATGTCTTTGGCCCTAAGCTTAGTCCTTCCATTATCCCCTTCCTGCCAATGGTGGTATTGTATGACTAGGAAAGGGAAACATTTCTATAGCACCTACTATGTGCTAAGAGCTTTACAAATATCTCATTTGATCATCACAACAACTCTTTAAAGTATGAGTTAGAGAACCCTATGAATGTGAAGAATTCAAAATGAATATCACTTAGAAAGCAATGGTGTGTGGGAGCAGGATGCAACATAATGATAAGGAACTTTGAAGAAGATTACCTGAGTAAGTAATGTCATCCAAGAAATGTATAATTGAAAAAGAAGATAGGTTGCTCAGATGGTGAGGGGGAGGAATAACCAATGGACAATTTGTGTGCTATGTCAGTATCCTTCCAATGTCAAGAGATAACATGAGAAATCCCCTGTGTTGAATTTATGGAAAGATTTGGACAAGAATCTCACACAATGGGCAGTTATAAATGGGTTATGACCTACATTGTTGGAACTATAGCAGTTAGATCACAGTTCCATTTGAAAATTTGAGGATCCCTTTTAACACTTTGATCTCACAGTTCCCCAATCTCCTCTGCTCTGGTTTCCTCCATCTCCTTTAGCCATGTACCAGCACAGTCATACCTATAGATCTGAACATCCAAGGAAAATGCACCCTCCATGAGATCTACTATGTGAATTCTAAAAATTCACTCTCTGGCCACAGAATCCTATCTTTCCAGCTCTCCTTCTCCCTGATCTAAACTAGTCCTACTTGTAACCCTCATTATAACTTCTAATCATTCGCCTTCTTCTATTCTACCAGGCTGTCCACCCTGCTCAGGTCTGCCCCCATCCCTACTCCCAACCACCTGGTCAGTCACTTCAGCAATTCACTAGTCACTACATCAGAATTTCACAACTCTCCACACACACAACTTTCTACTGTTCTGAACCCACACTTACAGCAAAAGTTAACCTTTTGATTTATCGAGAAGCTATAGGTCAATGCAGACATCAGTGATAATGCCTATATTCACTAAAAATAATCTGCCTATGATGTAAGAGTATTCATCTACTTAGCAGTCTGCTACTTGTAAGAATACACCCTAAATAAGGGAATCTCCTTCCTATTGGAGCAATGAGCTTCTCAAAGGTGACTGGTCACTGATATTCCCCTTATTACAAAATCTGATATTCTTTTCTCAGTCCTCAGCCTTTTTAATTCTCAGTAGCTTTGATTCTATTAATTAGTCCCTCCGTCTGGATATACCAAAACTTAAAACTTGCTTAACTTCTACAATACCATTTAGTCTAGGTTCTCTGCCTACCTCTTTCCAACACATTCCTTCCCTTTCTCCTTCACCAGTCCCTTAATGTCTTGTCTTCAGGCTCTTCTCCCTTAACAATCTAATTTACTCCCATGATTTCAAATATTGTGCATCCATCCAGATATAGCTGGATTAGAAGCACCTCAAGTTCAACATAGCAAAACCACACTTATTACTTTTCCCCCAACACATATTCTTTCATATGGCTTTGCTATTTCAGTCAATAGCACCATCCATTCATTCAATTTCCCATGTTTGAAACCTTATTGTTATTTTTGATTTATCTCTCTCCCTAATTTCCGAAATCCAACTGATAAGCAGCCAACTCATGGCAATTTTTGCCTTAGCAATATTGCTTACAAACATCACCTGTAATCTATTCCCTCTGCTGTCGCCCAAATACAAGTTCTCATTATTACCACCTGCACTACTGTAGCCTCACTGATTCTCCTGCTTCGACTTTGTATCCACTACCAACCATCTTTGAGCCACTGCCAAATTAACCTTTGTAATGCACAAATATGATTATGCTATTCCTCTACTCAAAAGCCTTTGATGACAATTATCTACCAAGTAAGGTCCCCTCACCCTGGCATTCGAGGCCCTCCAAAACACAGTACCATCCTACCTTTGCATCCTTTTCTCATAGTATTTCTCTTCACATGTTGCTACTCTGTAGCCAAACAATTGGGCAAATACCTGAGGAAAATTATAGGATTTCCTCCTCCAGATATCTTTGAATCCAAACAAAGCCTCATTTGTCTGAGGAGTCTTATTGTGTTCTTATCTGAAGGCAGAGAAATGAACTAGATTGTTCCCACATCATAATTATGAATTTTGCAAAGAATAATAAAGATCCCTTGATTGGCTAATTGGCCTAATCATAAATGTGTTCTTGAACCACAGTTGGGGCCTATCAAGCACACACATGTATATGTTTTGGTTAAAGTCTCTGAACTGGCTAATTTTCATCATTATTCAGTATATTAGTACGATTTTGTCTATATTAGGTCTTCTTCCTCAAACCAATTGTTTATTTAACTGTAAGTAAATTTACTGTCCTAATTAGCGCCTCTTACCACATCAAAAGAATTTTAAAACACACACATACAACACAACAATAACGAACCAGCTTGAAACTAAGAAAATGGTCCCCACCAATTAGCAATAGGAACAAAAGAATAAACATGAGTACAATTTATCACTTTTCTAGGTTGAGGAAGTATTCAGTTTAGGTATGAGGATTGCAGCCATCAGTTAAACAGTTAGGTTGCAAACACAAACTGTTGATGATAGGTGGGTATTAACTACATCAGCCTGTAGTGTCACACATACACACACCCTTTCAAATAGGCGTCTGAGAGTAAAATCTAGATTGTAATACAACCTAAGTTTTAAAATAAGAAGCATGTCACAAGATTTGTGTAGGGAAACATTCTATCCAAAGGAAAATCTACTCTTAGTGTCTAACCATCAATAAATAGGATTCTTTTCCATTGTTTACCTCTCAGCTGCTATACTCATTCATCCTTGAAAACCGAATTTTTTAACACCAAAATACATCAAGTTCAGAAACTAATTTCCCAGAAGTTATGGTAACTTTAAAAATATTGAATTGAATTATTATTTTTTAATCTTAGAAGAGAGAATATCTTAATAAAAAAGAGTCTTAAAGCATAGGTAGGATTTTGATAGGGGTATTAGTGAAACAGGTCTCTTTACTATGAGTGGGTTCGTGGGTGAGAGATGGAGAAAGGTGATTTTAAAGTCTAATATTTTCAGAGACTATGAATCATAGTCAGCCTTGCATCAAAATGGAAAAGATAAATTTTCAGTTTCCTAATTTTATTAATTGTCTGTGTCACTAACGTCTTAATGTGGATAGAGTCCTGGGAGAGATAAGAAAAGGGTGCTAAACATTCCTGTTTTCTTAAACAAACAATTCACTTGCAGGCCACCCAGTTCATTTCATTGGATTGGCAACAAAAAGAACTAACAGATTTAAGTTTTTCTAATAAATCTAAGACAAGAAGTTTCTATCTTTACATAAGATTTGCCTCACCCAACAAAAATAACAAAAGAGGAATCAGAGGACCAAGTTAAAAAAAAATGGACCACCTTCTGCCTTAAATGATTGGTCAGTCATTTATGAAACTGTAAATTTCAATGCAGTTTTCTTCAGGATATAATGCAGTCCCAGGGTGTTGTCCTGAGTTTATCTCCCTCATTTGGGGCTTTTAACCTCTGGTACTTGTTAGTGTCTAATAACTCCTTGTATCAGGTTTGCAGTCTAATCAAAAGCTCTCAGGTTTCTATGATATATTATAGATTTATCATAGTAATAAATAAGATCATCATAATAAATAACTCATCATAATAAAAATGAGAACTCGATCTGGAGTTACCTCTGAGGTTGATTCTTGGTTCTGTTATTTACTTGCGTGACTTTGGGCAAATCACTTAATGTCTCTAGGACTTGGTTTCCTTCCCTGTAAGATGAAAGACTAGATTGGATCAAAGATTGCTAAAGTTTATTTCTAAACCATGTAATCCACAAACATCTGTGAAGTACCTACTTCAGCGAGATGATAGAGTGAATATAGTGCTAGGACTAGAGTCAAGAATTCATGAGTTCAAATCCAGCCTCAGACATATACTAGCTGTATGAGCTGGGCAAGTCACTTAACCTTCTCAGACACAGTTCTCTCTACTACAAACGGGGATAGTAATAGCACCTACCACCCAAGGTTGTTGTGAGGATCAAACGAGAAGATATTTGTTAAGCACTTAGCACAGTGTTTGGTCCATAGTAAGCATGTAATAAATATTTTTCTTTCTTTCTTTCCAGTTGTGTGCCAGGTACCATGCTAAGTTTAGACTATACAAATACAAAGAATGAAACAATCTCTTAATCTCAAGGAGAATGCTTAGAGTCAGGAAGACATGTGTTTGAATCTTACCTCAGATACTAGCTATATGAGCTCTGGCAAGTGATGGTTACCTCTCTCAGATTTAATTTCCTTATCTGTTAAATGGGAATAACAGCACCTACCCTACCCCTTTCAAGGTTGTTACGGTAATTCCTCCTCCTTCAAGTAGTAGGTGTTCCCGTAATTCATAGGAATGCTCAGCGATATGAAAAAGCCTGGGAAAGAGTGTCCCATATTAGGGCAAGAAGTTAATATTGAAAAGGCATTGTGAATGGCTGAGTGGTGAACAGCAAGGACGTAAAAATAAAAGTAAGGTACACTGGAATTCCTCTCTTCCAAAGTTATCCCTAAAACGACTCCAGAATACTCATACATCCTCACTGTTTCACCAAAGGTTGGAAGAGCAGTTATTGACTCTTTAACCCTGTTTGCCTCAGTTTCCTCATCTGTAAAAGGAGCTGGAGAAGGGAATGACAAACCACTCCAGTATCTTTGCCGAGAAAACCCCAAATGGGGTCACAAAGAGTAGGACACAACTGAACAACCATAGCAACTTGAGATTTAACTAAAAATACATACAAATACAAAGAGTTGGACATGACTGAAACAACTGAACAACACCAATAAAAGAGGAGGGAAAGAATCAATTAAGAAGTTATAAGGAAATCATGCAGAATTTTAGCTCTTCATTCTTTCCTTCCACTGGCTGGTGAATGACGAGTTCTGAAGTTTTGGCATGCTTCCTAAAGGATGAATATTTCAGATACAAATCTAGCACTAAGGAAGGAGCCTATTTTTAAAAACTGATCATTCATATGTTCTCTCTCAGGTTGGAGGCCTCTTCCTCAGTCTAAGTGTTTTGTGTATAGTTCGTAGGGAAGAAAAAAGAGCCTTAGATGCTTAACAGAGATGGGAAATAACATGTCAGGAAGTCAAGTAAACAAACTCTTATTAAATGCCTATTATGTCTTTTCACTACACTTTCCACATGGCAATTCTTATACCTCTAAGGAAGGTATAACCCAAGAGGTAGCAACACTTTTCTAAGTGATTTGTCAAGAAATCATTCATTGATGGCTTCAAGGCAGGACCTATGGCAGCCTTCTCTAGCAGTGGATGGAGGGCAGTTAGAGGCTATGTGAAGAGCTATAACTGTGGATGTTTGCTCCTGGGGCAAGTAACATGGAAAGGGCCCCTGTAGAGAGGACAGCACCCCAGATAACAATAAGCTACTTCTAGGGATGCTTCCCCTAGGGAGATGTTGTTCCTAATTAGTAGGCAGCTAGGTGGAGCGGTGGAAGACTCAATAAGAAATAAATTCAAAAGGAAATTTACATGGCACATTTATATCCATCAAGACCTTAGAATGAAAGTTCCTAGAAAGAAGGGACTGTATTTGTATCCGTTCTGAAAAGAGCAGAGTACAAAATGTATATAAATATGAAAAGAGCATTAACTATAGCCTGGGGGACCTGGTTATGGTTCTGTTGCTAACTCTGTTAATGATCTTGAGCAAATAACGCCAATTCTTTGGGCCTCGGTTTTTATGGATTAGACTGGATAACTTCCTTCCTTCAGAGAACAGAATCTCAGGCAACAGAACATTCTTAACCTCCTTGTCCAGGTTTCACTGGCAGGCTCATCTCTGGTTTCTGGAGTCCTGCTAATGACACTGGGTTAATAGTAGATGAAGTGGAGAGTTCATTGGCAAGGGGCCCGTCTCCTTCTCTATCAGTCTGCCTTCTTTCCATATGTTCCTTGTCACCATCTTCCATCGGTTAGACCTGGAGTCAGGAAGACCTGAGTTCAAATCAAGCCTCAGATACTCCCTAGCTGTGTGTCTGTGGTCAAGTTACTTAACCTCTTTGCCTCAGTTTCCTCAACTATAAAATGGAGATAATAATAATAGCACCTACCTCGCAGGATCATTGTGAAGATGAAATGAGAAAATATCTGTAAAGCACCCAGCACAGTGTTCTATATAAATGTATATTCACTTCTCCCCACTTCCTATTTTAACTAGTTATTCTTAATGACTAAATGCTAAGTTCAATTGCTTCTTCATACATGGAATCCAAAAAGGCTGATTTACTGGGGGATGATGGGGAGAGTGAAGACAACAGCAAATGGACATGCAGCAAATAAGGAGGTTAAAAAAGAGCTTGAGGTCATTCTGCCTCTCCTTCCCCCAAAAAAAGCCCTCAACATCTCATCATTGATATGGACCCTTAGGGATCATTTAGTCCTAAATGATCTTTCTTTCTTTTACAATGAATGAAAGTTAGACCACAGGGAGCAGAAGTGACTAAGCCATGGTTATAGGAGAAGGCTCATTCAATACTTAATGAAAGTGAGGCTGAGCTGAGGTGGAGTAAAATCAAGTCAGTTAGCATTCATTAAGCATTCACCATGTTCCAGGCACTGTGGTAAATGCTGGGTACACAAACATAAGTAAAAAAAGACAGTCTCTGTCCTCAAAGACAGCTTACATTCTAACAAGGAGAGACAATATGTAAAAGGGAAGTGAAAAGTAGTTGGTGGGAAGAAGGATGGAAAAGGCACACTTGAGGGGAACATGATGGTGAAGACCAGAGAGTCAGAAGCAGAGCCAGGAGAGTGATGCAGGATGGCTGGCGTGGGCTGGCCCTTCCTCAAGATGGAAGCCTTAGGAGGGAGCCTTCTCTTGATAATGGGGAAAAAGGGCTCCAAAGGGGGAGGGATGTTCCAAGGTGAGAAAGCTGTAGGGGGTGGGGGAACATTCAGAATGAGAAGGCAGCTGAGGCACGGGGGTGAAATTTGAAGCGTCAGAAGCAGAGGAGGGAAACTTAGAATAGACCTTAGAAACTGTTCACCCCCCTCATTTTTCAGAAGGGTAAACAGAAGCCCAGAGCTAGTGTCAGAGCAGGAACCAGAAACAAGATATCTGATTCCCAATCCAATTGTTTTTTAGCCAAAGCTTATTGGGCCACATGGCCCTCCACAATTTCACCAATAAGGATAAACAGTTGAATAGGGTGGGTAGTCCCTCATTCTTTCCCAAGTGCCCTCTAGCCCCAAGATCGCCCACCCCAGAGTAGATAGCCCAGCATCACCCTCCAGGGAGATAAGTGGGCTAAGACTACCCCCAATGTCTGCATGAGTGGAGTGGTATATAGTTGACAAACAGTTCTAACCTCCACCACTTTGACCTGCCCTAATGCTTTGCGTACTTCCGGAGATTCTTGCCGCTGAACATTCGGCCATGTTCATTTGGGGCCTAGTTTCCCTCCTCCAGGACAAGGCAGAGGCCATAACTGGGCCACTCCCCCTATACTTTCTCTTATCCTGTCATCATGCTCTAGTATTTCCTTTTTTCAGTAGCAGAGAAGTGTTTTTAATATCCCTCTGAAAGCCCCCAACCTGGGACAAAGCCTCCTTTACCCCATCCCAGTTCTAGCTTTGGCTATATGGATTTGGAAATTTATCCTTAGTCACTCTGATACAACTAGTCAGGTAAACATCAAGAACTGCTTTCCCAAGCCTCAGTTTCCTAGCATTGGAGGACCTAGGCTTTTCTTCTTCAAACAAGTATCAGATCACATCCCTCTCCATCACCCTCGATTTCGAGCCACTAAAAATCACCTTCCAGGCCATCTTTGGCCAGTGTGAAACAGAGGAATGACTCCATAGTATAGTAGCCCTTTAGAGACACATTGTTACATGAAAACCAGTAGCAGACCACTTTCCTCCTGGCCACCCTGTTATAATTCATAGCGCACTTCATTTCCCTAATTCACCACAAGGGTTAGAAATTCAACCTTTTCAAGTGCTAATCATATGGAGAAATGTTCTTCTATTACTTTGAGAGATGGTCTTTTCTTTCAAAGAGGAGTCCAATGAATTTAGCCAGTTGAAATTTTTTTTTTACCATAACATTGAAATAGTTTTAATGTTTAAATCTAGTGAGGGGAGGAGCACCTTTGCTTTTACAAAGCTTGCTATTGACTTAAATTGCTATTTCTATCACTATACGATAATGTGTTTCAAGCATCTCTTCTGTAGTTAATTCTCTAGATGATAAATACTGTGCATTCTAGTAGGGCACTGAGTACATTAATACTTCACAGCCTCGTTTTTCTGACCTACTCAACTTATTGTTCCAATTAGCTTGCATAGTATTTTGTGACTTTGTGCTTTTGTAAGTATATCTTCATAGCTGAGTTCAAGAACAAACTGTTCTTTCCGCGGAGCATTTAAGTAGTACATGGAAACAGTTTTTGAGAGGACATTTACTTCTGGTAATGCACTGAACAATGCCTAGACAACTTGCTAAAAAAACTGCATTGAAGTCCTGGCAAATGGCTCTTTTGATCTGTTTGCTAATCTCTTATCTGTCATCTACTGACTATATTTCTGGCTCCTATTAGGAAGGGGCGGGGGAAATTGTGATTATAGTCATTTAACATATCTAAATGCTTCAGGCCATGTGGTTGTGAGTCACTTCTCACCGGGTAAGAAATATGCTAGGTAATGCCTAGATTCATTTGCCTGATTTAGGACAGGAGGAGGATGTACTTATCAGTTCCCAAACACAGCTGAAATTGGGTGGTGAGGAGCTCGTGACATCCTCCAATGAGATTGGCGTTTCCAAGATGGAGAAAGTCTTGGCATGAGAAGTGATTAGCCCCTTATTCCAAGTTTGGGGAAGACCCATCAGGATTAAGAAGTTTTAAAGGACAAGAAACTGGACACAAAAAACTGCTAGTGACATACTATCTGAAATTTGTAAAGGAAGTTTACCATGAAGTAGGCAGTGTAATATCGAGAGAAGAACACTGGGTCTAGAATCAAAGGACCTGGATTCAAATCCTATCTCTAATGTTTGGGAAAGTGTGACCTTGGGTGAGTCATTTAACATCCCTGGGCCTCAGTTTCTTCATCTTTCAAATTAGAAATTTGGACTCGATGAAGTCTTGGCTCTAATACTTTCCAACCCTGGCTATGGGCAAGTTTCTTAACTTGTTTGAGATTCAGTTACCCTTTCTGCAGAATGAAAATAATAATACTTCCTCACAAGATTGTGGTAAGGCTCAAATAAGATAATGCACGTGTGATGCTTTATAGAGAACTATACACATGTAAGATATTTCTTTTTATCATGAATTGAATTTCAGAAGGCAGAAGTAAGAACAATCAGTGGAAATGGCAAAGACAAAGTTAGACTTGAACAAGAAAAATTTCCAAATCATCAAAGCTATGTAAAAATGGAATGGGTTCTCATAGCTGGTGTCAAGTTTGCTTTTGTTGGAGGTCTTTGAGCAGTGGCTAGATGACCACTTGAAGAGTATATTATGGTAGGGATTCCTTTTTAGGTATGGGTTGGACAAGATGGTTACTGATGGCATTCAGCTCTAAAATATTGTGATTATCTTTTTCTGTTTCTATCAATTCATTTCTTCTATCCCCATCCACCTCTGGAATAACTATAACAACCCAGTTTCCATTTGTCTGCTAAATAAGGAAGGTTACTAGAGAGGGGTGGGATGACTTTTGTAGTATGTGAATCAGATAAGGAAATTGAGTCCCAGATAAATGAAGAACCTTGCCCAAGGTTGTATTAGTAGTAAATAGAAAACATAGGTCCTCTGATTCTTAAGGCAAAGATTTGTCCGTGCTTCCTCTCAAGGTGGAAGTAAAGAAAGAGAAGAAAGGAGAAGGAAGAAATACTAATATTGACAGTGTTATCATTCCTTATCACCAATGTAGCTCAGGTTGGTAGAATCCCTCTTTGAACTATTGTGGGAAAAGGGAGAGAGTCAGAGTGAAAGGAGTAGTTGTTCAGTTGTGTCCACCTCTTTCTGACCCTATGGACCACAGAACGCCAGGCCCTTCTATCATCCACTATCTTTCAAAGTCTATCCAAGTTCATGTTCATTCCTTCCATGACACCATCTATCTACCTCATCCTCTGCTATCTGCTATCTCTTTTTGCCTTCAGTCTTTCCCAATATCAGGGTCTTTTGCAATGAGTCTTGTCTTCAAGTACTAGGTGAGAATTCAGGTCATGATGATGGTGGAAGAGGAGCCAAGAAATATACTGACTGTTCAGATGTTAACTTCGACATAAACTCATTTTATCAGGATTGCATCAGGACTTCACAGGGTTGATGGAATACACAGCTCATTTTCTGGTTTTCAATTTGAATGCAAAGTCTTAGGCTGCCTGAGACCATATGCCTCTAATACAGAGTTCCTTTGAAAAATCCAAGCCAAATTTTCCTTTATGCCTATTGGTTTAAGCCAGGCCTGCCTCCAAGTACTCTCAGGAAGCAGAGGTAGCTGTTCACCATGGTCCCTTTGGGACTTGTCAGAGAGAAACATTAGCCAGAAAGTCAGGAGGACCACATGTTGAGAGCAGCCAGGACCCCCTGAGGAATGAAAAGCATGAGTGTGTTCTGTTGGCTGTCTATGTTCAAAATCCTTACAGACATAAAGCTTGCAAAGTTATTCCTCAAGAGTGACCAGAATGGCCCTGATTATCTCATTTTCTTTTCCTAATAAAGGAGGTTAGAGGAATAACAGTATTCGAGAAGAATACTAGATTTTAGAGTTAGAGATTTTATAAGCTGGAAATGCTATTTAATACTAAGTCTTGCACCAAAATGTGCATGTGACATGGTGCCTGCTCTCAGGGCACTTATAGTCTAGATAGCATAACAGGCAGCTGGTATATCGGAAAGAGCATTAGATTTAGTCAGAGAAACAAGTTCAAACCTAGGCTCTTCTACTATCTGTATGACCTTGGACAAGTCTCTGGGTCCCCTGGGCCCTCATCTTTAAAATAAGATGGTTGGGCTAGATGATGTAGTTAAGTGGCATAGCAGATTGATTACTTGACTTGGAGTTGGGAAGACCTGCATTCAAATCCTGCTTCAGATACAAATAAACTATGTGGCCCTGGACAAGTCACTTAATCTCTCTCATCTACAAAATAGACAACAAAATGGGAGTAATCATAGAACCTACTTCATGGGGTTGTTTCGAGAATCATATGAGATAACATTATAAAGTGCTTTGTCAACCTTAAAGTACTATATAAATACTAGTTTTTATAATTATTATTTCTAAGATGTCTTCAAGCTCTAAATCCTATAAAAAATATAACATACATTAAAATACTGCACAAATCCTCTTTTCAATAGTTGCTTTCTATGGTTAGTTTATTTTTATTTTTCCTGCATTTTTTTCTAGTTTGGTCATACCTGATATAGACACTAGAACCCAAAGAACCAGAGACCATTGGGATGATAACAGGCCTAAGAAATCATTGAGTCTAGCCCACTTTCATTTTGCAAGTGGGAAAACTGAGGCCAAAGAAGTAAAATAGCGTACCCAAGATTATACAACTATGAAGAACTTTAAAAATTATAGGAGTTCAGAACTATTTTCTAGGAAACAGGGTCATGGAAAGTTTTTTTTTCAGCAGGGAACCAATGTCATATAAGTGGAATAAGCATGAGCAATGGATTTAATGAATTGGGGGAGGGGAGGAGAGGGGTCAGAAATAAAAAGATCAGAGGCTCTAGGATCAGAAGGAAACTCAGAGGCCTCTAATTTAATCTCCTCATCTTGTTATTCAGTCATTTTTCAATCATATATCACTCTTTCTGACCCCATTTGGGGTTTTCTTGGCAAAGATAATGGAAGTGGTTTGCCATATCCTTCTTCAGCTCATTTGACAGATAAAGAAACTGAGGTAAACAGGGTTAAGTGACTTCTCCAGCTAGTACGTATCTGAGGCCAGATTTGAATTCAGGTCTTCCTGACTCCTGGACAGCTATATGACACAGTGGATAGAGCACTGGATTTAGAATCAGGAAGACTCATCTTTGTGAGTTCAAATCTGGCTTTACCCACTTGTAGTTGTGTGACCCTGAGCAAGTTACTTAACCCTGTTTGCCTCAGTTTCTCATCTGTAAAGAAGGAAATGGCAAACTACTCCAGTATCTTTGCCAGGCAAACCCCAGATGAAGTCAGGAAGGGCCGGACACAACTGAAATGAGTGAACAGACAACAACTTCCTGACTCTAGATCCAGTGCTCCATCCACTATGCTACCTAACTTAGAAAAGAGGATGCTGAGGCCCAGGTAGGTTAGCTGATTTGTTCATGGTCACACAGGTAATAAATATCAGAGATGGAATTTGAATCAGGTCCTCTGACTCCAGAATCATAGCTCCTTTCACTGGTAGCTGTTGCAATTGAAAAATGTGTTGATGTATAAAATTCCAGTAAATGTCTCAAAAATCTGGTTCGTGGCTACCTTCAACCTTGAAACCCATGCTTCGCTTCCTCAGACTGCCCTTCTTAATGTGATACTATATAATCTTAATTTTATCCACCTCCAAATTATTTACATTTGGTTTTAAAATATTTTTTCTCATATTTGAATACAGTCTGACTGATAGTCTGAGACTATTCAACAAGGTGTTATCACAACTCCAATGCCACGTTTTAAAAGGCAGTTGTTGAGCTAGGAGAGGGCATCTTGAACCTCTTTGCCAGCTTGGCTTTGGCTAGAACTAAATCAGGGTGAATGAGGAGGATGCCTTGGATTCAATAAGTCCAGCATTGCCTGGACTTCTTTTGCTGCTGTCTGTCAATCTGTTTCTTCTCAGTTTTCTCTCTGTTTTTTTCTCAGTTCCTCTTTTTTCCCTTCCAGCACTGAAAATCATAACCCTGTTGTTGTTATTGTTGTTTCTTTTACCTTCAAGTGGCCTAGATTGTAAGGATGAAGAGCATTTTTCAAAAGAATCAGAGACAATCATTAGAAAACAATTGTTAAGTAGACAAAGTTTGGTATTTCTCATTTGTAACACTCTTCCCTGATTTCAGGCATCCTCCCCTAGGTATTAGGTGCCTAATATCCTTATGTTATCTAGGTCCCAACATTCCCAGTTGCAGTGTCCCACCCAGGTGGCTACTCCCTAGGTAGCATCTCAAACTATAGCCTTTTCCCTCACCCACCTTTACCTGTCCTTTATTTTGAAGCATTCAGAGATATTTGATTGCTAGGATCAGGCACAGATTCACCAAGATAAATTATTGCAAACTAACTTGATATATTTTTTTGATAAGTATTACTAGTACATGGTAAAGCAAATTAATTCCATGGATATAATACATCTTGATTCTATCAGGGTATTGACAAAGACTCTCATAATATACTTGTGAGCAAAATAAAAAAGATATAGGCTAAATAATAATACTAAAATTAGGTAGATTTATGGCAGGTTGAATAACCATATCCAAAGAGTGTTAATTAATGGATCAGTGCCAACCTGGAATACAATTTTTAGTGATATGCCTTAGGGCCTGCTATCCACTATGTACTACTTAAAATTACTTGAATGTAGCTGTAGAAATTATACTTATCAGATCTGTAAATGACACAAAACTAGGAAGAATAATTGAAAATTTGGTGACAGAGTCAAAACTCAAAAATATGTGGCCAAAACTAGTGATGAAAATTAGTAGAAATAAATGGAAAATCTTCCACTGAGGTTCAAATTTGACAGGCATTTATTAAATAGGTACTGTGCAGAGAGCACTGTTTGGAACTAGGGAAGTTATAAAATTTGGGAAGATACTGTCTCCTGCTGTCATTATAACTTATAGACTAATAGAGAGATGAGACATACACAGAAAACATAATACTTGATAAGTGCACAATAGACATCCAAACAAAGTGCTATATTTTTTAAAAATGATCAATCCAAGCACAGGATGTAAGATAACTATGTTAATGGTAATAAAATTTTTTTAATGAATTAAGAGTTTAGTTGATTGAAAGTTTATTGTGAGTCAATAGCGTAATGTAGCTATCCAAGGAAAGCTAATATAATCTTAGACCAAGTCAATAGAAGTTTTATGTCTTGAATGGAGAAGGCAAAAATCCCCTTGTAGTCTGTCCTTGTCAGGCTACATCAAAAGTATTGTGCTCAGTTCTGGAGAACATATTCCCAGAGGAACATTAACAAGATGGCATTTTCCTAGGTAGGTAGCAAAATCCAGGCTGAAGGATTTTGAGATCACATTACACAAGTGAAGAAACTATAGGTGTTAGGAATGTAAAAGAAAAAAATATTGAGGTAGTAGTCACTGCCTTCAAATATTTCAAATATTCAAATGTTTGGAATTCAGTTTGGCAAATACTTATTAAGTACCAATATACAAGGATAAAAATGAGAAGTCATCCAAAAGGTTTACATTTTACTTTGTTGTAATTGTCATTTGTATCATGATAGAAGATTTTTGAATGGAGAGAATGACATTGTCATATCTGTGTCTTGGGAAGATTATTTTGACTGTGTGAAGGATATCTTGGAGATGACAGGGATACCAACTAGGAGGCTATTCAAATGATCCAAAGAAGATGTTATGAAGGCCTGAACAAGAGTGATGGATGTATGAGTGAAGAGAAAGGGATAGATTCCAGAGACAGAATAGACAAAACTTGGCAATGGATTGAAGAAGGGGGAATGAGGAAAAGGCAAGAATCCAGAATGATTCTGAGATTATGAACTTGAATGATTGGGAAGGATGGTAGTCTTCTTAAAAATAGAGATGCTTAAAGGAAGTTTAGGAGGAAATAATAAAGCACTTCACTTAGAACATGTTGAGTCAGAGGTGCTAGTGAGACATCCAAGTGGACATATATGTCCAGCAGAATTAGACTTACATCATGACTTGCCCTCTCTGAAAGACAGAAGTAGATTCAGTGAGAGAAAGTTACAGGAAAGCAGATTTTAGAATAGTATAAGTAACAACTTTAAACAATCATCTGTCCAAAAATATAATGGGCTGCTATCTAGTTGTTTAACTACCTGTCCAGAATGTTATAGAAAAAATTCCCGTACAGGGCTATGCTCCACCCCTGCCCCACCTCACCATCCCCCATTTATATTCAGATGATGGTCAGATAAACTACATTAAAAAATGTTGCAAAACAGAGTGAACTTTAAAAGACAAAAGATTTATATTTAAGGCTTCCAAATAGGAAAAAATTCTGGCACAATCCTATTAATTAAAAATCACTGTTCTGTGAAATGCCTAACATTACATTTTTAATTAGATGATGTGACTGTTTGGAATACCTATTTGAGATATAGATAAGCAATAGAAGCAGTTGGCCACCTGTTATTGGTAGGTAGCTGAGGTAATGAGAATAACAAATTGGACCAGTACACCAAGACATGGGCCTAGCCAATATGACTGTATAGCTACATATCATGTGAATGTTCCCAGAACATGCAGGCCTAGAATACTTGCTGGCAATAGTCAGAACACGGGAAATAAATGCTTCATGTTACCTGAAGCTCAATTTTAGATATAACTAAAGCTGTGGAAGATTATTTCTGCTACTTGCAGAACACAGATTTTTTAAGAACAATACTATGAGATCTCTCTGGGCCTCAGTTTCCTCTCCTCTAAAATGAGGTTGAGGTGGAGGTGTCCTGGAGCTACCTTGTAACTGGATTGAGTCCATTGTTAAATTTTCAATGTGAGCATTTAACCTCCAAAGTTGGGAAACATTAGAAATCTGGGCTAAATTTATTGTTTTGTTAATTGTCTAGAGTGAAGAAAGCAATGGGGGAAAATGTTGATAATGCAGATTAAATTTGAAATTGAGTCAAGCTTACCTTCCCTCTTATCCTCTCAAGAGCTGGCTGTTAAACATTTATCATCACATGACTGGGAGAAAGGTTAAGGTGATGAACTAGATGACATCTGAGGTTCCCCCTAGTTCTAAATGTGAGCTATTTCTGCATTTTAAAGATGCTATAGATTTCTCTGTGTTTCATAAAATGTTTATATCATGTATGATATAAATTCCATCTTTTCCCTGATTAAAAAACTACATCCAGAGAAAATACTGTAGCTAAATGTTGAACCTACAAGTGTTGATGATAAAGTCCTTCTTTCTCTGGTAAAGGTAGTGGTATATGGTGCTTTCAAACAAGATATTTTGATCCACTGTGGGTTCTACATATCAGAACGTGAATGTCCTTGAAGAGATGATAAATATTAAAAATGTAATTTAGAGAGTTATGGATAATGTGTGTGTGAGCGAGAGACAGAGACAGAGAGAGAGATTCTGAAAGACAGCTTTCCCCACTACAGTTGGTAGCTGTAATAAAAAAATTTTAGTGATGGTGGTGAGGAAGTTTCTAAATTTGGAGGCTGCTATGGTACAGTGAAAGAGCATTAGTGTACCCTGTGGTCAGGTCCAGATTCAATCCCACAATTTGATATTCTGATACTGGGGCTCTTACACCCAGATACCTGAAAGTTTGGATTGAATCTTGATTGGACTACTTACTACCTGTGTGACAATGGGCAAGTTGTTTAGCTTCTCTGAGCCTCATTTTCCTCCCCTGTGCCACAAGGCAGTTGTACTAGATATCTTTTAAGATCCATTCCAGTTCTGTCTTCTCTGGTTCTATAGACTTTTAGTTTCAATAGAAAGGAAAGCCAGGTAAGTTGTTTGGTCATTTTTCAGTCATGTCAGACTCTTTGTGACCCCATTTGAGGTTTTCTTGACAAAGATACTGGAGTGCTTTGTTATTTTCCTCTTCTGCTCATTTGACAAATAAGGAAACTAAAGCAAACAGGGTTAAATTACTTGCCTAGGTCACCCAATTAGTAAGTGTCTGAGGCTGAATTTGAACTCAGGAACCTAACTCCAAGACCCATAGTCTATTCATTGAGCCACCTCACTGAGGTAAGTATTACTTGGCAATTCAAAGAAAACTTTTTATATTTGGCTCTCTCTTTATTTCTGAATTACTTGGAATTGTTTAAAAAGAAAGAAAAAAAAATCAAAGGAAATCTTTTCTTCTGTCAAAAGAGGGAGATTGAACAAGATGATCTCTAAAGGCCCTTCTGGCGCTCCAGTTCTGTGATGCTATGACTCTGATGAGTTCCTGGAAGGCCTTTTCAGCCCTGCATGAAGACTCCAGGCCTTTCAGCATGTGGCTTTTAAGGCTTTTTATCCTTCTCCACCTTGTGTTCAGGAAGCATGTTATAACATGCTAGGGACAATAATTTTAAGAAACTGTTGTCTAACACGGTTCCCAAGCGGAGCATGGACAGGGTCTCAATCACTTAATTGCATTAAAAAATACCCTGTTTGAGTCCTTTAAGTGTGGCAGTTCTCAATTATCTAGTTCAGACTCCACTGTGAAGTCATAATTAGGCACTAAAAGCTAACTGGATTACCACAGAGAGCTCTCCTGACAGCTGTTTAACAGCTCATCAGGTGTTAAGGCCATAAATTACACCTTTCCCTGCACCTCTTCTTTCTGGCCTTAATTCACAAAGTTATATTTTACTGTCCTTTCATCATCAGGCAGTCAGGTTCACTTAAGGGACTCCTAAATTTGGAGTCAACAATTGATTCCCTAAAGGGGCCTTCACTGTGCAGGAAGAAGTGGGCATGACTTTCTTAGGTGCTTATTTTTTTTAGTCCTTATGTGAGAAAATAGGATTAAAACCATTGACAACAAAAGTAACAGCCATCTAGTTAACCTTGCTGTAATTATGAAACCAGAAGTATAGTCCTTCTCCCGAGTTGGTAAGAAGCTTTATTGAGGAGTCTCAGGATGGGAATTCAGACACTAAAGGTCAAACTCAGTTGCAGGCTGATGGGGCCTTTTAAGGACCAATGGGGAAAAGGGAGTGAAGATGCTGGTATCAGGTACCTGAGAGGAGGGACATATGTCCAAACAGAAAAAAGTACAGAAAAGACAGTAGAGGAACACTGAACATACTTTGCTTCCCAGTTTTACCTGGGGTGGGCCCTGAAGACTATGAGAAAGTCTTGTTTCAAATCCTGTTTTTACAAACTTCATGAAACCTCAAACAAACCATGTTGAAATGAGGTGTGGCAAAAAGTACAGGGAAGGGAAACTGCTAGAAGAGACCTTAAAAACATATAGTCCAACTTTCTCACTTTACAGGGAAGTAAATTGAGGCTAGATAGGTAAAATAACCTGTTCTGTGATGCATAGCTAGTTCTGGCAGAGCCAGCACTATAATCCAGGTCTCTCTTCTGCCATGACACCCTTTGTCCCTATCCCTAGTAATTCAACGTCTTCTTCCTGTCCCTCAGAAATAATTATCTGATGGAATTACCTACCTACTCATATTCCTAAAACCTTTTTTTCTTAAAAACAAATAGAATTAAATTAAGAGCAAATTAATAATAAATGTGCTTGGAAATCTGAGCCTCTCTTCTGTTTGCCAAATGGATACTCACTGGTATTCAGCAGATATTGGTCATTATTATTGTAGGATTTGGGATGGCGAGCATGGTGTTTCAAATAAAAAGCAAGCCTCAGAGTCAGAATCACCTGGGTTTAAGTAACATCTTTGATACATGTAACTCTGATACTTGTAAGCTGTGTAACCCTGGGCAAGTCACCCAACCTCTTAGGGACCTAGGTAACTTTCTAATACTATAAAGTTGCAAAGAAGTTGCAATGCTGATCTGCATTGGGAGAAATTTCTCGTTGGTATTTATTATTGTTATTATTATTATTATTATTCAAAATAATAATAAAAACTAGCATTTATATAGCATCCGCTGTGTCAGGCACTGTGCTAAGCATTTTACAAATCTTATCTCATTTGATCCTCACAACAACTCTATTAAGTAAGTCTTATCATCACCATTTTATGGATGAGGAAAGTGAAGCAAAGAGTCGTTAAGTGACTTGTCCAGGGTCACACAGCTAGTAAGTGACTGAAGCCAGATTTGAACCATTTACCTATACCAATGAAATCATTGTTGTTGTTCAGTTGTTCAGTGGTATCCGACTCTTTGTGATCCGGTGGACCATAGCAAGCCAATACTGTCCATGGGGTTTTCTTGGAAAAGATATTGGAATGATTTGCCATTTTCTTCTCCAGTGAATTAAGGCAAACAAAGGTTAAATGACTTGCCTAGGGTCCCATAGCTAGTAAATGCCTGAAGCTGAATTCAGGTGTTTCTGACTGCAGGCCCAGAGCTCTATTTCCCTGAGCCACCTAGCCGCCTCAGTAAAATCCTCGGTCTGGTCAAAAATAAAAGAATTGTGAACCTCAGGATTCTTCTTTTTTCCACCTAAATAATATTCAATTTGACAAACATTTATTAAATATCTATTATATGAAGGCCCTGTAGATGCTGAGGATATAAAAATTAAAAACTGACATAGTCCCTTCCCTGAAAGAACTTATAGCCTACAGAGTACTTTGATATGTACACAGACAAATATAATCACAGGAAAGATGTGGCCAGAGCAAAGTACAGAGCCAAAGTGTGCTAGGAAAATCTGAGAAGGGAGAGAACACTTTCAGCTGAGATGTTCCATAATTCAATAGTCCGATAACAATCCACAATGGCCACTCTCATGCAAGGGGATATAAGAGTCTGAATTTAGGGTGTTGGCAAGGAAATGGAAAGGGTAAGTTGGATAGGAAACCTGCAGAGGCAGAAACAACATGACTGAACAATAGATTAGCTATAGAGTTAGTGGAAAAGAGAATAAAAGATTACTTCCAGATTTTGTGCTTAGGTGATTGGAAGGATATGGGCCATTAATATATATAGGGGAAGGGACATACCTCAAGAAAATGATGATGAGCTTGGTTTAAACAAAATGATGATGAGTTTGTTGAATTTGTGGGGTCAATGAGGTATCCAGGTAGAAATACCTAACATTTAAGCAATAGTTAGTGGAGGACAAATATGGGTTTACCCCAGGATGCCATGCCTCATTAGAGTACAATTCCTCCACCAGGATAAGATCCATAAAAGATTATACTTCCCTTAGTAACCAATATCTCTCCTCCTTGCCTGGGAGTGAGGCATAGTGCAAAAGGGGAATCTGTGGGACAAGCCATGTGAGGCAAAAGTCACCTGAGGGAGAGTCTAGAATGGAAACCTTAGAAGCTTTGATTGTATGAACAATACAGAGAAAGGAGAGAGAGCAGATATGTATAGGGGTCATTAATCAGAGAATAAGGACCTAGAGTAGACAGAGAGGATGGACAATGGAGAGAGTGAGAGAAATCCTTTTTGGAAATCAATGCAAAAAAAAATGAAATTTAAAAAACTAATGGACAGGACTAGTTCAAAGGGAGGAAAGGAAGGAATATCTATTTGATTGAGAAGAAAAAGGTATGGAAGGGAATTATATAAACAGATAAAAGTAGGCTAGAAAAAAGGAATTAATAAACAAAATCCCAGAGGGAAAGCGGTAACAAAAATCAGGTGTGGCAGGAAGAGATCTGGTGAGAATAAGACCACCTTAAAAAATATTAAAGCAAATTAATTATCATAATACTGTGTCTGCAGTAAAAGAGGGAGAAAAATCATATTTTGAAAAAAATTCAATATTAGAGACAGATGGACCAAAATATAAACCTAACTTATAACTTTAAATGTGAATATATTAAACAATCAAATAAAACAAAAAAAGAGTGACAGATTGGATAAGAAAACAAAACCCTAAAATCTGTTGCTTACATGAAACACATTTAAAAAGCAGGGCAGCTAGGTGGCACAGTGGATAGAGCACAAGCCCTGAAGTCAGGAGAACCTGAGTTCAAATCCAGTCTCAGACCAAACACTTGACACTTACTAGCTGTGTGACCCTGGGCAAGTCACTTAACCCCAATTGCCTAAAAAAATAAAATAAAGTAAAATAAAAATAAAAACCAAAGACATTACTCAGTGAATCCAAAAAAAAGCGGAAGTTGCAATCATGCTGACAAATCAGAAGCATTCAAAAAATAAAAAAGGATAAATGAGGAAACTATTACGCTGAAAGAAATAATCGGCAACAAACCAATATCAGTAATAATATATGCTTCAAATGCCCAAGTCCAAAAAAGAAACATCTCAGCTACAAGAATTCATAGATAGTAACACAATAACGACAAGAGATTTCAATATTCCTCTCTCAGTTTTGGAAAGGTCTAACATAAAGATAAACAAAAGAGAAAATATGGAACTGAACAAATTGATGTAGAAAGCAGAGCTAAAAGATTTATGATGTCTTCTAAATGGGACAGCAAAAGAATATACATATTTCTTAGCACCACATGGAACTTTTACAAAAATTGGCCACATGCTAGAGCACAGAGATACTGCAAATAAATGTAAAAAGATAGAAATAGTTAATCCTTTACAACTCATAACACAATAAAAAGTCATTCGTTCAGGAACCATAAACAAAAGATACAGACACGAATGAAGACTTAACAATGAAATACTAAATAATGAATGAGTCAAAGAACAAATCATAGAAATAATATCTATGTAAAAGAAAATTATAATGATGAAACAACATGTCAAAATTCCTGGGTTGCAGCTAAAGTAGTCCTTGGGAAAAATCATATCCTTACAAACAAACTTTAACAAAACTTTAAAAAGAACTGAATATGTATTTTTTAAAATTAGAAAACCAAAAAATACACCAAAAATAAACACAAGAGGACATTAAAAATTAGAGAAAAAATAAGTAAGTTGAAAACACTGAAACCATAAATGATAAACAAAACTAAAAGCTGGTTCTTTGAAAAGACAAAATTGATAACTCATAGCTAATCAGATTAAAAAAGAAGAGAACAGAAGATCAAATCAATAAACACAGTAAATGAACTAGTGAAATCATAGCAAAACCAGAAGAAATAAAAAGAATAATCAGAACATATCATGCACAGTTATATGCCAATAAAACTGAGACCACCAAAGAAATAGAGGAATATTTGCAAAAAATATAAAATGCCCAAATTATCAGAGGACCAGATGGAGATCTTAAATAACCTAATCTCAGAAATAGATATATCTGTAAAGGAACTACCAAAGAAAGAAACTCCTGGTCCTGGTAGATTCACAGGAGAATTCTATCAGACTTTTAAAGAATAGTCACCACCCATGCTTCACAAATTATTCTTGAAAATTGAGAAAGAAAGTACTCTACAATCCTTTTATGAGACACACATAGTCCTAATAACTAAACAAGGGTTTAAAACTGAAAGAAAACTATAGACCAGTATCATTAATGAAGATTTACTCAATTTTAAACAAAATCCTGTCAAATAGACTACAGCTACTTATCCAAGAAATCGTTCATTATGACCAAGTGGGATTTATACCAGGGATGCAAGATGATTCAATGTTAGGAAATAATCAACATAATTAATCATAGTAAAGCCAAAACATCCAAAACTAATGATAGTCTCAATAGTCACAGAAAAAGTCTTTGACATAGTGTAAATATAGGCATAGAGGGACCTTTTTTCAAATCATAACAAGCATCTATCTAAAACCAAAAGCAAATATCACATGCAATGGGTATACCCTATAACCTTTTCCAATAAACACAGCAGTGAAACACAAGGATATCCACTCCATCCAATATCATTTGATATAGTTCTGGAAATGCCAACAACATCAATAAAACAATAAAAGGAATTAAAGGCATAAAGATAGGAAAAGAGGAGATCAAACTTTCCCTATTTGCAGATGATACAGTGGTTTACTCGCAAAATCCTGGGGAACCAACAAAGATACTGAAACAATTCAAAGTTTCAGCAAAGTGGCAAGCTACAAAATAAATCCCTAGAAACCAACAGCATTTTTATAAAAATAATAACAAAACACAAGAAATAGTTATAGAAAGGGAAATCCCATTCCAAATAACTACAAAATGTATAAAATATCTGGGGATCAACCTCCCAAAGCATGCAAAAAACTCATCCAGATTCAATTACAAAGTGCTCCTTAAAGAAATAAAAAACAACTTAAATAACTGAAGGAACATTCAGTGCTTCTAAGTAATCTGTGCCAATATAATAAAATGACAACACTACCAAAATTAATGTATACTTTTAATACCATTCCAATCAAATTACCAAGGGGATATTTTATAGAACTTTATGAAATAATAACAAAGTGCATTTGGAAAAAACAAAATATCTAGAATATCAAGGGAAATTATGAAAAGAAGTAGGTAGAGTAGCACTTCCAGAACTCAAAATATATTATAAAGCAGCAGTCATCAAAACCATGTGGTATTGCTTAAAGAACAGAGAGATCAATGGAACAGTCTTAACAAAGGAAAATCAGAGACAACAGAACTCAATAATTCATTATTTAAGTAGAAAACATAAATTACCTAGGAAACAACTTTTTAGTTGATTAAAAATGCTGGGGAAATGAGAAAGCAATCTGATCGAAATTGGGTTTTAGACAAACATCCAACACTATATTCCACAATACATTCTAATATGACCTTAATTTTAAAGATCATATTATTTTAGAAAAGAAACAGATCATGTATTTCTCATAGCTGTGGGTAAGAGACGTATCCTTAACCAAATTAGAAATGAAGGCAATTGCAAAAGATAAAATAAGTAACTTTGATTACTTGAAACTGAAAAGCTTATGCGCAAACAAAATTAATGCACCTAGAATAAGAAGGGAAGTGATTGAATAGGGCAGGGCTTCTTAAACTTTATCATTGGTATTGCATGGCCTGAGAGTATGCGTAGTGCAAAGTGTTCATAATTTCTGTTCAGAATCAAGGCTACAGTGAAGTTGCAGGATGCAACACAGGCAAGCCCTGCCAGAAACACATTAGATTCAATATGTATTTGATTTTTAATTAATTTTTGGTTGTTGTGAATTCAGAAACCTTTTACTGTTGCCAAATTTTTCATGACTCTATGTGGGGCCATGACACAAAGTTTAGAAGCACTGGAATAGTGAAAAAAAATTTCTGCATCAAATTTCTTGATAAGGGTTTGGTGTCTAAGACATGTAATCAATTAATAAATGTATAAAAGACTGATTGCTATTTCTCAATAGGTAAATATTTGGTCAAAGGATATAAACAAACAGTTCTCAAATGAAGAAGCTACAAAATATTCACAACCACATGAAAAAATGATCCAAATCACTAATAATGAGAGAAATGCAAATCAAAACAACCCTAGAGTTTCACTTTACACTCTACAAATTGGCACAAATGACCAAAAAAATAGCAATAGCCCATTCTGGAGGAGCTGTGGAAGAACAGGCATATTAGCATATCTCTCCTCAGAGACCTAAAAATCATAGAACAAGTATATGCCAACACTCAGGTTTTACCATCCCGAATCCTTCCTCTTCCATCCTTTCCTAGGCTAAGCCATCAGTCCCAGGGCCCCATTGCTGTGGTTACCCTCTCCCAAGGTCTGCCTTTATTCCAGTCCCTTTGGGAACATGAACTGGACACTGAAAGACATATGATAGACTCAACGATTACAAGTGCTCACACGAACCAACAGGATTTGCTCCAGGCATAAGAATTCCTATTGACATTGACTTCCCCACCCCCTCTCATCTTAATTTAAAAAACAAAATCAAACCTAGTGTGTGATATAACCCCTTTACATTTCTATAGAGATGCAGCATCATAATACTGTATATTTGGTAGACAGCTAGCCTCAGAGTCAGGAACACCCAGTTTCAGGTTTTGCCTATGACATATAATGGCTATGGGGCCTCAATCATCTTTCTGAGACTCTGATTCCAGAGCAGGTGCTAATGTGCATTAGCAGAAGGAATTTGTTCATCAGGAGTTTCCTGTACCAATTAGAACTTCAGGTCTGCTTCACCCTTAACCTCCCAAAAGTTTCTATAGCTCAGGCTTCTCTTCCTATGCTAGTATGATTTAGAGACTAGATACTGCTAATGGAAATCACTACTGAATCACAAGTGAACGGAACAACCTCTCTGTCATTGACTGTGCCACTTTGGGCAAGTATCTTCACTTCTTTGGATTTTAATTCCCTTATCTCTATAGTAAAAGAGTTGTACTAGATTGTTCTGTAAGATACCTTGTGGCTTTGACATGCTTTGAGTCCATTATACTTGCTCCCCACTTCCTGCTACCCTGGTGAAGGAGGGACTGACTGCATTCTCAGTTGCTCCCACAACTGCCCTCAATTCCTGGGCATTTCCTGTCATAGGTGTTTCCTAGCCCTGTTGACAGACACGGACGTCTAATTCTAGCAGTATGACTGGGCTGCACGCCCTTTGTGAATATGTGTGTTCTTCCCCAGGTTTCAGTGGGCCTGAAAAGCATGCACTGTTAATCACCTGGAGATTAAACTCCTTAGCCACCCCCTTGTGTGATTTAGGCACAGTGACAGGAAGGTGGTTTGAAATGATTACCTGTCTTCCATACACTCATTTACCCACTGAGGGGACCACCCATACTTCAGGACACAGAATTCTTACAATGCTGTGCCTTCCTGAGATGAAGAAAATTGCAATTGCTGTTTTCTCAGCAGGAAGAAAAAGGAGGAAAACATTGGTCTGCTTTTCCGGTTTTTGTTACCAAAATGTCATTTGGGTCCTTCAACTGGAGAACACTCAAATGAGAGCGTTTAAAAGACTGCTAGGTGGCTTAGTGAATAAAGCACTGGGCCTGGAGTCAGGAAGACCTGAATTCAAATCCAGCCTCAAACACTTACTAGCTGTACAACGCTGGCAAGTCACTTGACCCTTGTTTCCCTCAGTTTACTCATCTATTAAAAAGTGAGGATGATGATAGCACCTAACTCCCAGGGTTGGGCAGCTAGATGGCAAATTGGGTGAGCACCAAATCTAGAGTCAGGAAGACTTTTCTTCCTGAGTTCAAATCTGGCTTCAGGCACTTACTAGCTATGTGACTCTGGGCAAGTCACTTAGTTCTATTTGCCTCAGTTTTCTTACCTGTAAAATGAGTTGCAGAAGGAGATGGCAAACTACTCCAATATCTCTGCCAAAAAAATCCCAAATGGAGTCATAAAGAGTCAGATATGACTGAAACAACTGAACAACAACAACTCCTAGGGTTTATTATAAGGGATAAAATGAGGGGATGCTTGTAAACTGCTCTTTAAACCTTTAAGTGCTACATAAAGGTTAGCTGTCCTGTTATCGTTATTATTATTCATTTGCTGAAGGTCACACAGCTAGGTTAGAGCTAAAGAATTAGAATTCAGGCCTTCTGATTCCCTATTCAAAATAAGGAATGATATGGATCAAAAATCACTTCCAAAATATTTTTTATAAATTCATAGATGGTAGAACCATAACGAGCTCTTAAGAAAAACTCAGCACATTCTTTAGATATAATTTTAACCTTTTGATGTTGACATCAGGGAGAACAACCATGGCATTTCAGAGCATGTCCTAGTATATGGCAGTTCTTACAAGAATATAATTTTGTTATAGCACTCATCAATCAATAAACATATATTAAGCACCTACTGTGTGCCAGGCACTGTGCCAAGTACTGGAGATATAAAAAAGAGGTTAAAGACAGTCTCTTCCCTTAAGGAGTTTACACATCTAATAGGGGAGACAAGCAAACAAATATATGTATACAAAACAAGCTATGTACAAGATCAGAAATATCCCCTAAAAGTTTAGATTTTAGCCTTATGGCTAAAAAGTTGGGTGCTAGATCTTAATTAGAATACTTTAGGAGAATACAAAAATCACATGCCTGATTTTTTTTTAAATAGCCAAATTAACACATCCATAAGAGTATTGTCCTCTTCAAAATAGTTAGCTAAGAAAACTATAAATTTATTCCAATGGTCAGGTAAAACATTGGTGGTAGCTTACAAATTAGGTTTATTTCTTTGTATGTATGTTAAAAGGAAATAATGTTCAATTCATCCACTATGTTTCATGTGTACACATAAACTCCATAAAATTGCCATAACTACTTTCTTGATTTTCATTTCAAGTGATAACTTTAGGAAAGTTTACTTAACTTTATTGGCCCCAGAACAGAGAGAGGGAGATGAGCCAAAACAATGGGTAAATAACCTGTCCCATGGAGACGTTATTGCCATCTCCAAGACAGAATAATTCCTTGTGTTTTCTCTGGGATTCAACCTTTCATCTGTTGTAGGGCAAATGTTATGATTAATAATAGCAACAAACCATTTATGTATCCAAAAGGTGGTAAAAAATGTTAACATAGTAGTTCATGTTTTTCACCATACGTACTGGAACCTTCACATCCATATGAGTATCATCCTCTTCAATGCAGTCACCTTAGGAAAACTACTCCAGTGATGCTACCATTGCTTAAAATATTTTTGGAGTTTAAAGAATTGCCTTCAAGTAAATTTATCTGAATATTCCCAATGGTGATACATTCCCACCTTTTGTGGTTGTATTTTATTTTTTAGAAAAACAGAAATTTATTTAGATCTAAGTCCAATAAATAAAGCTGAGGTGGAAGATTGAATTGGGTAACCTTTTGGGCCAAAAAAATTGTGAACATAAGTTAATGAGTCGAATTACAAGGCTTGTGTGGATTATAAACTGTCTCTGAAAAACAAATTTGCTCAAAGAACCATTGCAAAAGGATTCTACTCCTAGCCAGCAGAAGGTGTATGTGGACTCTGTTACATAGGACAGTATACATTCAGGTGCATGAATTGTGGCATATTTACCTGAAAATAAGTTATATTACTTTTATAGGCACACCAACTTCCCTATAAAATAAAGGTGAAGGTGCTGTCTGAGGGACCCCTCAAAAGAGGGTACATATGGTTTGTTTACAGAAACAGAGGAAAGAACGATTTGGTCGTATTCCTGCCAAGGTTAATTTTCTTGTTCATTTTCTCTCATTGTGGGAATTAATGGTCATGAAGTAGGAGTCTGCTGTCTGCAAAGTGCTTAGGAGGAAAGGGACTTAAGAAAACAAACAAACATAAAAGTCAGCACATTAAATAAGTGGCCTCATTATTAAATGTCTATAGAAATAAAAATGTCATTCTCAGGCTAAAATATTATAAGTCAACTAAACACCTTTTTTTTTCTCCCTTTCTTCCAGAATGCTAGAAGATGACCTAAAGTTAAGTAGTGACGAAGAAGAAAATGAGCAGGTGAGCTGTTTATTTTTTGTTCTTCCCTTTGTAAACAAAGATGATACTACTACCCTGGTGTCAGTAAGACATATGTTCTGAGCTGCCTCTGGGATGGAGGCAGACTCTTTCACTCAGTTCCCAGTAGGACCCACAACATTCATTTATAAAACAAGGGATTGGGGACCGGGGGTCTAACCTATGACCATGAAAATGAGTTTCTCCTCTGCAGTGCTGAGTGTCCTCAGAGGGATCAGATCTGTGGCCTTGATTTCATTAGCACTGCACCCTGACCTAACCAGCAAAGCTTACAGAATCTTTACTAATGCAACATGTAAGCGGTAACATATTAAATATTAAGGATTCTTATACCGACATCATTAATATTTAGAGGAAGCATAGTAGAGGTTAGCTGAACTGTCGAATTGAATAATAGATTCACATATTTAGTAGCAGGTTATTCATCTTCACTGAGAGATTTGCTTGAAACAATCTTCACTGGTCTTGATTTATCCCCTCAAGTCATCAATTGGTGGTTTACAAATACCGTTAATATGAGTCAGTTAAGAGAAAAAAAAAGATTGCATTTAATTAATGTGTCTTCAATGGAAGAGCACTGGATTTAGAAACAGATGAACTGGGTTCAGAATTCCATCTGTGCCACTTATTACAAACGTGAATTTGGGCAAGATGAGAGGGTTAAACTAGATGACCTCCAAGGTTTTCTCTAGTTTGAAATCTCAGATTCCTGAGATAATCCTGTATATTTTTTCTAATTTTTTTTTGATATTTCATTTATTTTGTATTTTGTAGTAACAAAATACTAAAAACAAAATCTCTAAGCCTTTGGGATTTTTCCCCATCAGCTATATTAACATTTCAACAACAGCAAAAAGAATGTGATAGACATGAAAACATTTCAGTGTCTTCTTCATAAATTATTTTTACATTAATTGAATACTAATACAATACACTTGAGCTCGAAATATTGTGTTTTATGCAAAGGTAGCATTAAATGCCACAAAATGATTAGATTGTCTGGACACACAAATTCAAGTAATATATAGATGTAGGGGTGGACAGAGCTAAAATTAAAGATAAGAAAGTTTTGAGAAAAGTCAGAAACTAATTGTAAGATTTATAAAAATAAATTTTGGTTGTTTTATGAGAGAAGTTAAGATGCCAAAGATGATAGGGAAAATAAGAGACTGGATATAAGATGAAATTTGACAAGTCAGGAAATGATTTTGACACATACAGATAATTCCAAATGATGGAAGATCAGCAGGGATCTGTAATAAGAGAGGAATAAGGCATTTAAGAATAGAGGACATTTTGAAAAAAAAAAGAAATTTTCCTGCCCTAACTTTTAAGTTACAAGCTGATAGAAATCTGAATTTGTTTTTTTAAGTTAATGTTATATATACATATTAATATGTTATATACAATATATTTAGATTATATTTTTGTTAAATTTCATGTATTTGGTTTTATTTTTTATCCAAAGGCAACAGGAAGAATATTTCATAGGATATTTTGTCATTGTGCATTGTAATGAACATGTTTAGCACTTCTTTTCTTTAAACAGAAGTACCATCCACTGTTTCTTTCATCTGCCTTAATTCAACAATCATAAGAGATTTATCAAGTATCTAGGTAGTTCAGTGGATAAAGTGCTGGGCCTGGGTCAGGAAGACTCATCTTTCTAAGTTCAAATCTGGCCTCAGACACTAGATATGTGGCCCTGGGTAAGTCACTTAACCCTGTTTGCCTCTGTTTCCTCATCTGTAAAATAAGCTAAAGAAGAAAATGGCAAACCACCACAGCATCTTTGCCAAGAAAATGCCAAAGGGGGTCATGAAGAATCAGACATTACTAAAACAACTGAACAACAACAAAAGATATTGTCTTAGGATAATTTTAGTGGAGACACCCATTGTTTAGAAATGTTCCAATAGGATGTGTCATGCAACATAATAACCTTACGAAACAAGTGTGAGGACCTGAATCTTATTTCTGCTTTTTTAACTAAATGTCTGAATTCAGCAAGTGACAGGATTCCTTTGGCTTCCTCTTCAAGGAAAGACTCTCTGGATTCAACTGTATAATATTTATAAAGTTACCTGTCACATTGTGTAGAGCAGGACTTCTTAAACTTTTTCCACTCTTGACCTCTTTTTACTTTTTGACAGTGTTTGTTGGCATTTTGACAGTTTTGTGGGTGTTGCATGACCTGAGAGCACTCACAGTGCAAAGCGCTCATGCTTTGTGCTCAGAACCAAGGCTGCAGTGAAGTTGCATGATCCAACAGGGCAAGGACTGCCAGAACCACCTCAGATTCATTACTCATTTGATTTTGAATTAATTTTTGGTAATTGCACGTTCAGGAACCTTTTACTATTGCCAAATTGTAAGCGCTGGAAAGGACTATTGCCAATGAATTAATTCACCATCATTTGTCCACCAACATCACCTTAGGAAAGTGATGAGCCTCCCATACTTAGTGAGGCTGGTCCTTGGAAAGCAGATAAAGTCTGTTACTAGGGAAGAGTATGGTAGAATCTGACATAGTTTGCATTCAACTGACATAGCCTTTGAAAACACATGGTCACCATCACATTACAATGAGGCATTGGAGTCTATGGGAAACCTCTACTCCAATACTGTTTTATATTTTTCTTTTATTGAATATTCTCAATGGATATTAAAAGAAAACATATATGGTCATCAGTCTTTTATGGAACGTTTCTACTTCTATGATAACAGTGACAGAGTGGTAGAAAAGAGGACAGAGGGTGCTAAGACAACGTTAGTTTTAGACCACTTATAAACATTAACCTATTTGTTGGTACTTTAGATTTTGTGACCTTGTCCAGTGACCTAATGCTATTGGAGGAACTGAATCATACCTATCTTGACATTCTCACTATAAATGAAACCAGCAGATAAAAGGAAATTGCAGCCAAATGAAAGAATGACTCAGTCTCACCTTAGAAAAGGAAATAAAAAATTATATTTTTGGTTGCATATCATATATTTGGCTATATTTTGTATCCACAGGCAACAAGAACAAAATTTCATGGGACATTTTGTCATTGTGCATTGTAGTGAACATAATCAGCACATACACAAAGACCACCTTGAAAATAGTTGCAGCTTTTGTACCAGCATCTGTCACAGAGTATGAGGAAGTAGAGAAAAAACTATGAAAAACTCAATAAGGTCATCTGAATTGAGTCAGAATATTTTTAATACTCACTGTCTTCAATGGAAATGGAAGTTTTGGGGAGGACAGAGAAATATTTTGGAAACTATGGCATATAAGAAATGAGAAAGGTCAAAGGCCTATAGACTGTGCAGAAGCCTCATGCCTATCTCATGAATACTTTTTTTTAAAAAAAAAAGGCTTGGGAACACTGGATATGCCAGGCATCAAATGGCATCATGAAAAGAATTAAATTGATCATATTTTAATGGACAAAAAATGGTTACTGCTTTTCCAGGATGTACGCACATACGCACACACACGCGCACACACACACACACACACACACACACACACAAACTCCTACAGGATTGTGTATTTTTCATCCAATTGTTTTTTCCCTGTAAAAGTTGCTAGGCCAGTCTCTTTCAAATCAACGTACACCAGGGGTGGGGAACCTGCGGCCTTAAGGCCACATGTAGCTCTTTAGGTCCTCAAGTGTGGCCCTTTGACTAAATCCAAACTTCACAAAACAAATCCCCTTGATAAAAGGATTTGTTCTGTAAAACTTGGACTCAGTCAAAAGGCTGCACTCAAGGGCCTAAAAGGCTACAGATTCCCCACCCCTGACATAGACCATAGGATTATAGATTTAGAGATCCAAGGAATCTTCCAAGTCATCAAGTCCGTACCTTCTCATTTTATAGATGAGGAAACTGAGGCCTAGAGAGTTGAAGTGACTGGCTGATGGTTACACAGCTAGCATGAGGTGAATTTGAGCCCAAGTCTTCTTGGCTCCCAGTCCCAGCATTCTGTGTGTCTTTCATGAAGAGTCCCTGGAGTGGATTCTTTAAGGGCATAAGACAATTAGCACAGTTTTATCCACCAACGGGAATAACTAGAGAACTTCATCATCTTAAAAGAATTCACCTTCTTTTGGACTTCACATGGAACACTCTGCATGGCATTGGAAAACACATTTAGCAAACATGTCCCCTTTCTCATAATTTATTTGATACTGGTAATTGGAAGATCACTGACACGAGTCCGATCTGTGGTTGCATTTACCGGGCATCTTGTGTGAGCTAGTAATATGTTATGGTAGTTATTAAGGAGGGAACTTGACATAGTGAACATGGGCTGGTCTTGAAGCTAGGAACACCTGGGTTCTAGTTCTGCTGCTGACATATACTAGCTATATAACCCTGGGTAGTAATGTTATAGACAACCCTGTAAGACTTTACAATGTAGAAAAGGTCAGGCGTTGGGAGGAGTTTCTTCACTTGGAAGTTCCCCATATCAATGAAATCATAGTTCCAACCCCTATCTTTATCCCAGTTATAATAATGGCTTTTTATATAATGTAAGTCAATTGGCTTCTTATCGTCCTCTTATTCTTGGTCTTAGCTGTCCAAAGTGATAGAGTGCTATAAGAGAAAGGAAAGAATTCAGAAGACATGGGACAGCAGAAATCTATGAAGTGAAGAAACAAGAAGAGGAATGGATCATTTTTTTTAAATCTTTTTTTCTGAAATGATGGGCTCTTGCCTCTTAAGCCAGGGAATGCTCGGAGAGTTATACCCAGAGAAAGTATCCAGATGAAATTACTCTGGCCGAGACATGAGGAGAGGAACACATGATGAACACTCAAAAAGGGCCGGCCAAGATAATGTCACCTGTGGACAATGTTTCAGAGATGACAAATATATGGGCTTAGGGACTAAGAAAAGGTAAAAGGAGCAGGCAGCAAAATTGAATGCTTCTGTGTGTGTCTACAGCTTGCAGTAATTACATTATCCACACATATTAGGCAGTCTTTTAATTTTAATTATATAACTGCATTTTTCTCTTCTAATGAGCATAGTTTATTCATTTAAACTGACAATTTTAATTTTACAGGCAGCGATCATAGGATATAATCTGCAGAGGGAAATTTTCCTGTTGGCATAATTTACTCCGCACACATCGAAGAAAAGTTACCTTTTAATCCCCAATCAATATTTGAAGAGCACACAATTAATTTAATAGATAGCTAGGTAGTTAACATAAATCTGCAAGTTAAAGAGCCAATTCTTTTTGATTTATAATGCATAAAGTAATAATTTTCTCATTCAAGTCTCTCAGAAAGTGTTTGAAGCTTTGTTGCCTCAAAATGACAAGGTGGTAGGTAAGATAGGTTTGAACACTGAATCATGATGCTTACTGCTTTTTGGGAGGTTCCCTCCATTATGGAATGGGACCAGAAATATTCTCCTTCCAATTCTCTGCTCTTTGCTGAAGAGGTCACTGGATAACTTAAATCAGTGTGGGGTGTAATATTAAAAGCAGATTGCCAATTGCAATGTGAATGGCTCATTCCACACACACCCCCACACCCCTTCATCCTTTTATAATACGACAATTACGTAACAGAAAGCAGAGCTTTAAAAAAAAAAGTCTTCTGAAATCAGTGTGCCATGCATGTCAATCAGTGATCAAATAAATTAGGTGACTGGTACTCATACATGGAATAATAATCTCGCATATTTTTGCAACCCGACTCTGCTTCCCTGGGTGCATTTTTCATCTCAGGATCAGGTTGGTTGCTGCTGAACTTCTGTGGCTGTGAAAATTTATTACCCACAGAGTCAATCTGCAATCAGTCTGCCAAGTCTGGATAAATAGAGTCATTGTGCTTGTCTGGAATATGTAGCCAAAGTTCATCCAGTCAGCTTGACTTTCACATCCCATGGGGTTCATAAAAGCCAACACCCTGGTATGTGCTCTCGAATTCTGCCAAAATTTTGTAGAATTATATAAACAGGAGTTAAAGAAGCAATCAGGACCTGGTTTGAGGGACAAGGTTCCAAAATCAAATTTTGCTTGCATCAGAAATCAATTTTTTTAATCATTTTGATACATAGTCAAGTGAATCACCCCTAAGCAAGAATTACTCAAAATGCTATGCAATTAAATATCATATGTTCAGTGCATCCTGTTTTGATGAATTAATCATCAACTTTTTTAATTGAATAATTTTAAATGTGAAAACTACTTAAAGGAACATTTAAAGTGGTTTTTAAATGGAAGGAGCTACCCACTTTAGGAACTATTAAAAATAAGTAGATACTTTGAATATTAAGCCATAGGGCAGAATAAAAAGAGAAAGAAAATAGAAGCCCCCTGGGTATTTTCCCCTTTGTTTTCCATTTAAATTTTGCATTAAGTATCCAGGTGGAATGTATTCCTGAGCTGGCTTCTTTTTAACACAGGATTGTTGATGAGAGTTTAGTAATTGAAAACTACTGTCTAGCAGATCTTTGTCAACTCTGTGAATGAAGTAATCATACATTTAGGCAGTCAATCACAGTCAATGCAGCTCCAAACCTCCCCAGCAGGAAATCTTTTGTTTTTAACAATCCTAATGCTGAGCTGAATAAATTTGTTTTACTGTCACCAGAGGTGAAAGGCAGACATAGTTATAGAATCACAGCTCTGGAATCTGAGAAGACCCCAGAAATCGTTTAGTCTAACCATTTCATTTAACAAGTAAGGAATCTGAGACCCAGGAAAGCTAAATCACTTACTTGATCAAGGCCACATAGGTAGAAAGTGGCAGAACCAGGATTCGAACACGAGTCCTATTATTTCAATCCAGTGTTCTTTCCTCTATACAATGCTGACCTTCTACCACACTGCAATGTTTATTTTGCTTTTTTGCATGTTCTTACTGTAAGCTGATACAACTTTGGAGCTAGGGAGATGCTTCCAAAATATAACTTACCTCTTTATTTTTAAAATGTTAAATTTAGTTTTAAAACTTACAGTAATATCAAATCAACATAAGTGCTACATATGCCAAGTTGCAAAAAGTTCCCAAATCATTTTTCAAAAAAAGAGCTCTTGTATTTCTTGAAAGGACTTGATATCTTCTGCTAATAGTCATTCATCCATCCAACAAGCTAGTGAGATGAAGGACAGATTGAAGAAGGGAGAGGGAGATTAAATGCAAGAAGACCTGTTTAGAGAATAGTATAGCAGTCCAGAGAGGAAGTAGTGAAGGATTTCACTATTGTGGTGATGTCAATGGGAACAGAAAGGAGGAAACAAGGGTGGAATGATTGGGGTTCTGTAATTGACTGGCTATTAAAGGTATAGGAGAGGAAGGAGATAAATACTGCCCCAAAGTTATAAACAGAATAGATAGGGGAAGAGAATGAATGGGGAAGGAAACAAGCATTTATGAAGTGTCTAGTATGTGTCAGGCACTGTAGTAGAGGTTTTACAAATATCTCATTTGACAGGGTAAATGGTGGGGCCATAGGCAGGAACAGTGATGTCAAATGGAAGAAAGAAAATAAATTGGGTTTTGGCTAGTTGAGGTAGGAATGGAACATTCAGATAGAAAACTCTCATAAGCAGGTAGAAAACTGGATCTGTAGCTCAGAACAGAAGTCAGAGCTAGAGATATAGATTTGGAAGTCCTCTACATAGAATTGGTAGTTGAACCAATTGGAGTAGATTAAGCCACTGCGGAAAGAGTTTAGAATAAGAATAAAGACAAATCCTTGAGGATTAGAATGTAATAGACAGCCATTGACAGACCATTTTTAATGGAATCATGGGGCAGACACACCCGATTCTAAGCATGTGAGGAGAGAGAGGTAGTGAGGAAGTAGAGATGTCTGGTATAGTCAATTTATTCAAGTTTAGAAATGAAAGAAAGATGGTGTGGTAGTTAAGTGTTGTGTATCAGTCAAGTGAAGTCTCTTTTAGAAGAGGAATACCTGAGCATGTTTTTAGGCAGAAGGGAAGAAATGACTGGATTGGAAGAGATTAAAGATGCAAAGGACAGAGGGAGCAAAAAAATTGGAGGTGATACTAGAGAAGATGAAAGGGAACAGGACCAAGGGTATAGGTGAGAGGGTCTATGCTGGTAGAAAGTTGAAATACCTCTTTTGTGAACAGAAGGAAGATGGAGATTAGGAACAGTGATTCTGAGAACTTTTGAGGAATGAAGGAAGTGGACTAAGAGCATTAATGTTGGATTACCTCCACCTAAAAATCCAACCCTTTTCCTAACTCCCTTAAGAAGTTCCTCAATAAATATATTGAGGGCACTAGACTACTTGCAGTCATGCATTTTTGCCATGCTCCTTCCTCTTTTTTACAATACTATCTACTATTGTACCTTCCATGCTGCCCCATCCTAAAAAAAATAAATAAATAAAAGTTGCTAGCCCTATAATTCCCTCAAATTAACATCCTGTATCTCTTCTTCCTTTATTAGTCAAATGCTTAGAAAAAGCTGTTTACATTTAGTGCCTCCATTTCTTCTCTTCTCATTTATCAACCCTATCCATTCTGACTTCCAACTTCTTCACTCTACTAAAACTTCTCTCTTCAAAGTTTCCAATGATCTCCTAATTGCCAAATTTGATAGCCTTTTTTTTTATAAGTCCTTAATCTTCTTGACCTTTCTACAGAACTTTATACTGCTGACCACACTGACTTTCTGGATACTTTTACCTCTCTAGGTTTTCATGGCATTGCTTTCTCTATCAGTTTGATTATTCCTTCTCTGACTTCTTTGCTGGATCATCATCCATATCTTCTAACTGGAATTGTACCCCATGGCTCTGTCCTGGCTTTCTCTTTTCCCTATTTCCCTCTCTTTCTATCTTTTTTCCTCTCTCTCTCTCTTTCTCTGTCTCTCTCTCTGTCTCTGTCTCTTTCTCTCTCTCTGTCTCTCTCTCTCTCTCACCCTCCATTTCTGTGTATCCTCATCAGCTCCCACAGCATTAATCATTGTCTTTTCAGATGATTCCCAAATTTGTATATCAATCCTTAGTCTTTCCAATCAATCAGCACGCATTTATTTAAGCACTTACTATGTTCCAGACACTAAATGCTGGGAATACAAATACAAAGAATGAAACAATCCTTCTGTATTCCCATTCCATATCAGCAATTGCCTGTTGATCATTTCAAGTCAGATGACCCAAAGGCATTTCAAACTCAACATCTGTCCAAAATAGAACTCTTTACTTTCACACACACATACACCAAACCATCCCTCTTTGTAATTTCCCCATTGTCAAAGATGCTACCATCATTCTTGTCACCCAAGTTTTGCAATCTTGATGTCATTCTCAACTCCTCACTCTCCTTCACCCTATATACACAATCACTTGTCAAATTCTTGTCATTTTTACCTCTGTATCTCTTGCATCAATCTCCTTTTCAATCACATAATCACTGCCCTAGTTCAAGCCCTCTTCACCTTACACCTGAAGGAACTATTGCAATAGGCTCCTACTTGAGCTTCCTGCCTCAGGTTTCACCCTACCCAATCTATCCTCCATATAGCTTCCCAAGATATTTCCATAAACCGCAGGTCTCACCATGTCATTTCCCTATTCAATAAACTCCGGTGATTCACTATAACCTCTTCAAACAAATATAAATTCCTCTGTTTTCTGGCCCTTGCTTACCTTCCAATCTTATCACACATCACTTCCCTTCACATATTCTAGGTGCAATCAATGGGACCCTTTTTCCATTCCTCATACGTAGCACTCTTTTCCTATTTTTTGGCCTTTGTACTGACCATCCACAATGCCTGAAAAATTACTAACCTCTCACCCCCTACTCTTGGATTCTCTAGTTTCATTCAAGACTCAGTTCAAGCACCACCTACTACATGAAGGCTTTCTTTATCCCTCCCAACAGTCAGTGCCCTGTCTCCCAAAATACCCCATATTTAACTACTTTGAATTCATTTGTGTTTAGTCTCATATTTATTCTGTCTATACTCATGTATGCACTTATAATCTCCCTCATTAGAATATAAAATCCTTAAGAGTAAGGACTGCTTCATTTTTCATATTTGTATGCCCACTGGCACGGGGTAGATGATTAATAAATGCCTGTTGACTGACGATATGTATATTAACATATGTGGATATGTATATGCACATGTTATATATATATGTATATGTGTGTATGTGTGTGTATATATATGTATTTCTGATTTTATCAGTGTGGGGAACTTTCAATATGGAAATCCCTTTGACTATACATACTTATGAAGACTTTCCTTTAGATCCTTGACATTGTGATCAATGTGAGTATTGCCCAAAAAGAACTTCATTGTGGGAAGTCCATTCCTCTTAAGGCATCTGTTTAGTTTCTATTGAACAAAAAGCAAAAGAACCTTTTTTCCCCTAGAATTTTGGCTTGGGGACCCAGAATTTAAACTTTCAACATTGGCTTTATATCACATACTTATCCTCAAGATTGAAGTTCTAAAGCTGAAAGGTCTTGGCAAGATATTATACATTGTTACTTGTAAAAATGTACTGTCTTCCCAAAAGCAAATATATTAAAAAAAAATTCTTGGGAACATGAAGTACAAAACAGAATCAAGCCCATAATTAGTGGGAATTAAATTTGGTGAGCATGTTTTTAAAAGAGAACAAAGTGGTTATGTTAAGTTTTTGGTTTTTTTTTTTTAAATTGTAGCAAGTTGGTCAGTAATGCCACATGTTTAACACAGCTTGTTTAGAGGTAGAGTCCCAGGATGATTGAATTAGAAGAGACCTGGGAAGCCATTTCATCCAACTCATACCTGAACAAGAATCCCCTCTCTGAAAAATGGTTATCCAGTCTTCAACCGAAGACCTCCAATGATAGGGAATCTATTAACTCCTGAGACAAGCCATTACCATTTGAAGTAGTTCTTATTATAGGATTTTAAATTTAAAGGTGGAAGGGACCTTTAAGGGCATCTAATACAACTTCTTCATTTCACAAAGGAAGAAATTGACTCTCAGAAAGATTAAGTGACTTGTCTAAGGTCCTACAGTTAGGTAAGAGAAAAGCATAAATTCAAAACAAGTCAGAAGATTCTGACTCCAAACATAACCTTCTTTCCACCACACATTCAAGAGATATGTTGTTATCATGACCAACCCTACTAGCCCTGGCTCATTCTTTCTCATTTCCACTTCCCACCTTGGCAGTGTCATCTTGCATAGCCATTAAGTTGAAGAAAATTTTTTCAAAAGTTAGGGCCAGGTGAATCATTATTAGTTTGTCCTCTGACCATGTTTCAAGACCCATGAAACCAATGGTTAGGAAAGTTTTCCTTGCATTAAGTTGAAATCTACCTCTGTTCAACTTTCACCCATTTATTTCTAGGTGCTCTAAGGCCAAGACAAACAAGTCCAATTCTTCTTCTATGTTACAGCCCTCAAGTACTTAAAAATAGCAGATATATCACACCCTAAGCCATCTCTTCTCCAGTTTGAACATCCCCCCACTCTACCCTAGTATGGCATGGTTTGCTATCCTGGTTACTCTCCATTGGATATAGTCCAACTTATCATTATCTTTCCTAAAATGTGGTGACAAGATCTTAATATGATACTCTAGACATGCTTGTCATGTCTAGACACAAATTATTGGACATCTAGGTGATGCAGTGGATAGAATGCTGGGCCTGGAGTCAAGAAGACCTGAGTTCAGATCCAGCCTCAGATATTACTGACTGTGTGACCCTAGGCAAGTCACTTCATCATGTTTGCCTTAGTTTCCTCATTTGTAAAATGAACTAGAGAAGGAAATGTCAAACCACTCCAATATCTTTGCCAAGAAAAACCCCAAATGGGGTCATGAAGAGTTGTACCAATTGAAAAATGACTGAACAACATTAATTTTTACATTCTGGACACTATGCTTCTCTTAATGTAGCCTGAAATCATATGGACATTTCTGGGCTGCCATGATATAATGTTGACTGATTGTACTTTTAGTCCATCAAACTCTCAGTCCTTTGTCAACTTGACCTACTAGCTATTCCCCAAACTTGACATTCTATCTCCAGTTTCCTTCATGCAGGCTCTTCCCAATAGTTGAAATGCATTCCCTCTTCACTTCTATTACTTAGATTTCCTAGTTTCCCTTCAGGCCTAGCTCAGATGCCCCTTCCTACAGGAAACCTTTTCTGATCACTCATATGTTAGTACTCTCTCTCCCTTCTCCAATTATCTTTTTGTACTTATCTGTGTTTATTGTATATGCATAACTCCAAGAGAACATAAGCATGTATTATCTGTTTTCATAGTGTATGCTCCCAGCAGAACATAAGCTTCTTGAAGGCAGGGAATATTTTATTTTTATCTTTGTATCTCAATTATCTAACTCAGTACTTTGTTCAGAGCCAGCACTTAAAAAATGTTTATTTTTCATAAAAATTGTAAAATTATAAAAATTTATAAAATTTTACAAAAATGTCATCAGACATCACAAATCTCTACAAAGCAATTACTATGAGCATGGCATTGAACTGTTGTCTCCTTAGTAAAGAAAACCCAAGTAAAATGAGAGTTGAATCATTTCCATTCTCTCATCTACCCCAAGCAATACTAATTTGACTTCTTTGGTTTTCTTCTTTCCCCCAACAAAGGCCATACTTCTTGTCCTTGGCTTTGGGTGTTAAATATATTTTGTCATAATTGTTTTTGTCATTCCTGACCCTATCTTCACAGTACTGTGCCACTCTTTTATGAATTCATCCTGTTTCATGTCACTCATGCTTCAAACCTCTGTGTATGGCACCTGGGATTCCCTCACCCTTGGGCCCCCAGAAAAGTGAACCCCAAGTTCAAGGCAATAAGTGAATGAGCACCTACCCAAAATCATTACTCCTGAGTCCCACCCATGTGCTTACTTTTATCAGCCAGCTAGAAGATGGATACATTAGTACAGAATGAAGGATGTCTAACTAAATAGCATAGAAGAGGAACCAGAAAGATTCCCCTTGCTCATATCAGATACACTCTTCCAACAAGTTGCAACACTACAAGTGGGAAAGGGCACACACATTGAACATGTGTGTCTAGTGAAAATGAAGCCAGAGAACCTACATGACAGGGCACATACCAGGAACCCATGTGGACAAGACACATGTGTGGGGAGAGTATGTGTGTGTGTGTGCATGCACACATGTGCTCATACACGCACACAAGAACATGCATGGCCAAAGCAATTCACATCTCTGATGCTGTATGTAGAGTTACTGGCGTCCAGATCATCATGCTACTCTCTTCGGACATCACAGCTTTGCTGTTTAGAGGGCATCATATAGTCTATTCTTGGCATCGTGTCATCTGGGCTGCCCGTCATGTTGTTTCCCTTGGATATCTCCACTAGTCTTGTGGTCACCAACCTGCTCTGTGCTACTGTCTGCTGGGTTTTAGCTCTTCAAGAATACATCTGGTACTACTTTCTGTTTCCATATGCTAAGGTGTAGTAACCACAAAGTCTCTCCTCTATAAAGATAGGCAGATATCCTTTTAGTGCCTAGCTGAGACTTTGAGTCACCACACCTAGCCAGGAAGCTGAAAAAAAAGTCAACAAAATTCTTTGGCCTAAGCTTAACACTGTTCTTTTTTGTGTCTTTTTGTCTGGTGCTGAGGTAAGATCTGAGGTCCCAGACAAGTATCTGACTTAGAGTTAGGAAATTCCTTATAACTTCAGTTACATCTCTATGCCCTAAAACCTATTTCAGATTCGTTGTGCAAAAAAAAAGAAAAAGAAAAAGAAAAAACCCATTCACAGAACCTATAATAGGGGTGGGACAGTAAAGTTCCCTGGAGGCCCTTTGATTGGCATGCAAATAAAGTTAAGGCAAGGACAAAAGACCAGATGGAGCACCTGGAATTTATTCCTCACTTTATTGTGCAGATTTTCCAGCTAATGTTTATCTCTACCCAACCTACAAGTTCTCTCTACATATTCATATTTCCATATGTGCACAAAAATCTTCTCTTTCCCCTCTTTATCTTGAATTCTGAGATATATAATTCTTCCTCCCCAGGCTCCAAACATTTCTACTTCAACAACCAGTTCCCCCTTTTTAGTCAGTATCACATTCAGAATAACAGTTCCCCTTTTTGATTCCTCCACAATAAAAAGAATGAAATTTTCACTAAAGCCAAGTCAAGAATTTATCAGTTGCTCAACTTCTAGCTAACAGAAAGTTCCAGAAATGCTTCATCACCACTGGATCATGCCTCTTTGCCAGGTTTGTGATCTATCTCCAGAAATCATCCATTTCCCGATAATGACCAATTAATCCATAATATACTTCTACCACATTATCACTTCTGTTCATGCCCTCCCTTAATCTTCACCCAAATATTGTACAGTATACAATTTGTAGATTTTCTCACATAACTGTATCATCTTTTTTGCCTTTTTTTTTTCAGTGAGGCAATCAGGATTAAATGACTTGCCCAGGGTCACACAACTAGTAAGTGTCATGTGTCTGAGGCTGGATTTGAACTCAAGTCCTCCTTACTCCAAGGCCAGAGCTCTATCTACTGCACCACCTAGCTGCCCCTTACTGTATCATCTTGATATACAATCTTACTCCATTTCTACTTTTCTCTACCATGTTCCTTTGAAATAGTTTGTGCCCTTTGATTATCATATTCTAGTTTTGTCACATTCTAACAAAAGTTGGTAATATCTATAATTTACCTCCATGAGTTACAGCTCCAATTTATTTTGTTTGTTATGCTCAACATTTTTTGTATAAATAACTAATGCTAAAGGGTTTTTTCTTACTAGCTGTGTGACCCTGGGCAAGTCACTTAACCCTATTTGCCTCAGTTTCCTCATCTATAAAATGAACTGGAAATGGCAAACCACTCTAGTATCTTTGCCAAGAAAACCTCAAATGGAGTCACAAAGAGTCAGAAATGACTAAAATGACTGAGGTTTCATTACTCCCTCTTCTTGGATATTTTGTCCTATGAACTGTTGGGCTTTTCCATTGATATTCTTTATCCTGTGTTAGTCTCTGAAATTCTGGCTGAACCCTAACTAGAAAATTTTATACCTTGGTCAAATTTGGTTGAAGGGGGCAGAGGACAGTGGTAATATAGAGGACATTATAACCCTAGATATAATCATTCCCAGAAAATCCAACTTTTGCCTAAGAAGAGATATTGTAGTAAAGTATATTAAGGACTAGCTGATCAAAATTGGGAAATGGATGATAATATAAGAGTCTCAACAGGAGATGGAGAAAGAAGGTGAGCCCTGGGAGAGCAGTACCAGGGCCATGGAGACCTAAGGGCAGCGGCCAGACCATTTTAGAACCAAGAGCCTTAAGAATGGTAGTTACTGTGGAGAGGAAACATCCCCTTTGTAGGAAGTGTGATCTCCCCCCCACCCCGATTTTGGTGTCTTAGGACAAAGCCACAGTCACCCCACAAATTATGACTTTGCTCAGGCTTAGTGCATGTGGGTAGCTGTATCCTTCACATGTTGGTTTCAATTTAAAGCCCTCTTGACAAGATCCTCAAGTCTCCTGGCAAATATATTTTGTCACCCTTCATTTGATAAGATCTTCCCATGGCCATCATTTTTGAATGTGAAAAACTGATCCAAGTCCTATTCTCGAACACCATCTCTTAACCTCACTATTTTATATATTTTTGTCTTTCTTCTGAAGCCCCTATCTTTCAATAGATAAAACATCACCCACATTCTCCTACGGTCTTTAGTTTCTTGTCTGGAAATTTATCATCTCTAGCAAATCTTTCCAGGTTCTTTCTGGCAATATCATTTGGCCTACATGAATCATTAGAAAGTGGGTAGTGATCATCAGATTTGACAAGTCTCAAGAGATTCTCCATTTCATCCCAGATACATACTTTAAGAAGACAATATACCCTCCCAATTATTTATGTCAGGACTGCATCTGTGGAGGTCAGTTCCTCTCCAGCAGGAAGCCAACAACCAACATGACTCCTTTCTTTCTCCAAACAATATGGAATGTCGTGTTTCTTTGGTAGCAAAGGTGAATCCCTATCATTCCACAGAGCCCAAGAATCTGCTTCCTTCCCAGAGATCCAGCTCTAATTCCAGGGGAAGAGTTTGAAGTATTCAATAATCCTTCTTTCTGTTGCATGCTTTCACCCTTTGAGCTCCCAACACTATTTCCCTCTACTTCTTCTAATTCTTTTTCCTCTTTGTTTTTCCATTAAAGGATTTCTTTAAGTCTTTCAAGGAACATTTCATTTTATCTGGTAAGCTAGAAAATAGAATGATACTCGTTATGATCATAGGATTGTGAATTTTGAGTGGAAAGGGATATTGATGGCCATCTTCTTGTTTTACGGATATTAAAACTGAGACCCAGAGAAGTTGTTACTTGCCCAGGCTCACACAGGTAGTAAGTGAAGATTTTAAATGTAGGTCCTCTGACTAGAAATCTGGCACTCTTTCTAATATGCTGCCTTCAATCCTTTCACCTTTTTCCTTATTGGTGAAACAAACCTGTATTTTATGAATATATATGTAACATACGCCACTTAACTCTGGATCCACGTAGATTAGGGCTCCAGTGGGGAACGAAGGATTACTACCATCTATCTCAGCTGACTCTTGTCCCCATTCAGTTTTCTAGAAACTTCTACGATCCTCTAAATTTAGTTTCTTCTTTACTAATAAAGCATGCATGAACATACCTTAACACTGTAAAATATCTAAGTATGATGGACAAGAATTGTAAAAATAACACAATAATTGTAAAAATGCACATTCCTGAGTGAGTACAGTACTCTTTTTTGGTCCCTCCCCAGATTATTTGGGAAATAATCTCCTCCAAGATTTACATTATAATGTGAGAAACACTGCTTACACCTTCAGTACAAGCAGCCTTGGAACTGGCCTTTCCAGCTTTGGAAACTACTACCAACCTCTATATTCACCGCTTCTACTTGTCTTTTTGCTATCGACAACTGTCATTTAACCTGCTTCAGATTGCCTAAAGGACTGGATACTGCCCTAGCAATCTTGCAGGCCTCTTCTCAAGGTCTTGACTGCATCAGGAGATCTTCTCTTTCTCCTCTGCTCCCCAGAGATCCTGTCTGAGACCAACATGAAAGTTTACGATTTGGCTCACTCGGGTTTCTGGTTTCTAAGATAGCCAGCTGGGGGAAAAAAAACCTCCTTTTAAACTTCCAACTTTCAATTGGTCTATGCCATGGTCACACAGCTCTGTGCTCTGTGGAATATGTCATTCTACACCAGTCCAATCAGGCCCATCTCTGTAGCCCACAGCTCCAAAGGAAGAAGAATCCTCTTCTCACTGAGTATGTGTCCGTACATTGGATTTACATCCTCTCTTCACACTCTGGTTAAAAAGAAAAAAAAAAGCCTGCACTCCCTACAAATGCATCAGGTACACATAAATGGCTGTAGGAATTTAACATTAAACATGCACTAATTTTCATATAGTATAGTCCTAGTAATTATTACAAATGTATACACCACAAGCAGGTACAGTCTATAAGATCAAAATTATAGCTGCATGCAGTAGATCAAACAAACGTGGAAACATGGCATGTAGTATTGTCTGTTGAGGTTTCATGCAAAATTATCAGTTATCAATTGTCAACATTTATACTCCCAGTTTCCATTCATCTTGTGAGGGAATTTATATCCACAAGCCCATTAATCTACAGTTCCAGTTTGGGTCTGTGGATGGTCTGAGCTGAGTAGCACTATTTCATCAACAAGTGCCTTGTATTTTAGGGTGTCCTATATCCCCTCAGGGTATCTGGAGCCAGAATACTTGGAAATAAAGGCATAGTCTATGGTTTCACTCTTCAAGCCATGTTCAGGCAGACTTCGCTCTTAGGTAATGGTCATCTTGGAAGACTTTTTGGATCCCCAAGAGGGTGATTTTCCTCTTCTGGATCTTAATCTGAATTTTCTTCTTACAGGCCGTTATCTGTACCAATACTTAATCTTTCTTCTCTTCATTTGTCCCAGAAGTCCTGAGTTCCCAGTCACCCCAGGAAAACTTCTTTTTAAAACTCCATTTTCCCAGAAGACTTTTCACACCCATCAGTCCTCATCTCTATCATATAGCTCTCCAGGCCTATCCACCATGGGAAAACTGCTCTCTTCCCATTAGATGTGCCTCAGCTATGCAAAGTTACGACTTAGTTCTGGCTGAAGCACATGGTGGAGGTCACTGAAATATTTTCCTTGCCCTTCATATCTGCTTAAACTGAGATCCTCAATTCCCTATTGCTCCTGCTGCTAACTTTCAAGGCTAACTGCAATATAAACATATTACATATGTATATATATGTATGTATATATATATATTTATATGTGTGTGTGTGGGTATGTGTGCTTGTGCATGTGCATGTTCATGTATATAATTATATACACACACATATATGTGTGTGTGTGTATATATATATATAGAGAGAGAGAGAGAGAGAGATCTCTATTATGAATGTATGTGTTTGGGGAGGGGGGGTCCCTCTTTGATTTGGCCTTCGTGGTGGACATTCTCTATGACAATGGCCTGTACCAATATGTCTCCATGTTTTATTCCTTGCTTGATAATGTGACAGCCATTGAACAAAGTTTTCTCATTTTTTACATCTTTAAAGCACTCTCGTATGATTTTATATATGTGGGAGATTGTGTGTATATACATATGTGTATATATGCATGTGTATATGTATGTGTGTATACATATGTGCACATAGTGTGTATATACCTATATACATACATACATATATGTGGAGGAGAACCTCTAAAGCAGCATTAGCCCTACCAAATCAGATGCTTTTTAGAGTCAACAATCATCAACAACAATAAGCAAAAGATACAGTAGAATACTTTATTCTCTGTATCTTCCAGGAAGTTGTGTGACTATAATTATGTGATCTATTGTAAAATACTGTCTGCAAAAACCTGCCCATTATTTGTGATTTGTATTAGCAATGAAAAATTGAGAGAGAGAGAGAGATGTCTGGAAAAGGAAGTAGGTTAGTCACGTATGAAGAGTAAGGCATAGCTGTGCTCCGCTGGTATGCAAGCAATGTCAGGAAATCTAGAGGAAGACCTTTTATGTAATTAGACCTCTTGTGTAATTTAGGAGAAGTGCACAGGATGAGGATGGATGAGTTGTGATTTTTTTTCCTTTTGGAGGGAATACCTCCTTGGATGAGATCATAGGTCCTTAAAGTGTAATGTAAGCATGAGCGTGTGTATACATATGTGCGTAGTGTTTGTGTGTGTGTATACAGGAATGTGCTGGTAAATATTTAACAACCAGCCCTGGGGAGGGAGAGGGGGGATCCCTGCACACTTTTAAGTTTAATCTGCATAGCTGACATTTTCTCCACCAAGAGAAAATTATATGCCCGGGGTCAACTAGCTAGAAAACGTCCGAGGTGGAGTTTAAACGCAGATCTTTCTGACTCCAAGTCCAGTGTTCTGGTTATCATATTGACTAAGAGCACTTCTGAAAGCTCTCCTGGTGATTTGTCATCATCAAATAGCCACCTAACAAGCTGAACCTCTAGAGGTCTTCTCTGTAATTACTGAATAAGGGCTTAGAGATTCCTTGGACCCCTCTGAGCTACAGGACCCTCACCTCATTCTACCCTTGAGGTCCAGAATCTATGAACTTGCTCTCAGTTTTGTCCTGTCCCAATTACAACAAAAGCATTTAATTTCCTCGTTGATTTCCCTTCAACAACACATTGCACGTTGTGATACTTCAAGTAATTTTGGTAACTCATTTAGTACACAGTGAAACCTGAATATCTGCCGATTAGTTTCCCAGGCACTAGATGCACTGCAATAAAGAAAGGAAAGAGGAGATGTAATCTCTAGAGAATGAGAACCTGAAAAGGATTACTGTTGGCAGAGAACTTGTTTTGTCTCACATCCACTTGGGATACAACTCTGTGAATGATTAATGAACTCAGGGCAGATCAATGAAGTATTCTTTTAAATGTATCCATAACTCATTTTGCTTAGGGTAAAGTAATGGAGAAGTTTGGATGGGGTGTGGAGATGAAAGGGGGGAGATATGGGAAGAGAGAAAATTGGTTCCCTGTAATCTATGGCTCTTGAGCAAGTGAAATTGGGCTATTCAACTAATTTATTGTGGGTAGTTTTTCAGGCTTCACTTCATGAGTCACCTAAGTAATTTTTTCTTTGCTATTTCATATCCTGTAGTAAAGTTTAAATCCAATGTTTATTTATTTCATTACTTTCCAACAGTAAAATGAAATAATGTACAGAAACCAAAGGAGATATTTTTTTTACCAGTCATA
>NW_020954655.1:2216322-2230421 GCF_900497805.2 Vombatus ursinus
TGATGTGAAATAAAATGCAAATTAAACAGCACAATCAAAATCAGACTATTAAAAATAGTGGTGCAAGCAATAGATAGTACTAAGTACCACCCTGTTGCTTAAGTTTTTACATAAACAGCAGTGAAATATTGGAAGAGTCATCAGGCATAGGAAGATAATACATTTTGTGAATGGTACCATTTTGTCCCTGTTACTAAAGGACTATCTCCCCTATTTCCTTGGCACCCACATTGCCTAGTAAAAGACATTGCACCCAGTGGGTATTCAAAAATATTGCATGAATTGATTTGATTAACTTGACTAAGAAAAAAGGTACTAACATGCAGAGTGCATTTGCTATGGAAAATATTATCATGTCTGTAAAAAAATTTTTTTAAAAGTGACAATTATGCTCTTTAGGTGTTTGCACCTATATATTACCAGCTCTGGTTTGTGTGACTGATCAAGTAAAGCACAACAAACCTGCCAAGTAAAACACATCACATTTTCTTGGACTATTCTAGAGTCAATCTTGACCTTCAAACATCTTTCCACCTCCTAAGAATTACACTAGAGTTAGAAGTAATAGAATAGATAAGATAGTCTGTTGTTCTCTCCCTACCCTAATTCCCACCCACAAGAAGTTGAATGGGGAAGAATATAGACTGTTCAGAGGAAGAGGAGGTATGTAGAAAAGTTGAGGCAGAGTTTAATGAAGGAAGAAAGATCCCTTCCCATAATTCTGACTGCTAGTTCAAAATTATAGCTTGGTGGGTGGTGGGGGATACTGGGAAGTGTTAAAAAAAAAAAGTCAAAGTAGACACTCTTCTTACAGGTAAAAATACTGGAACATGGGGAAAGGGATCAGAGTAAAAGGAGAACTTTTGTCTTTGTTTGATATCCTTAGACTTGCTGAAAATTACCTAAATAAGAGTTCTTACTCCCTAAAATACCACATCTGCCTTGCGACAATTCTCTTGTGTGATGGTGTACATCACGGAGTCTCACATTTATTCATCTGGAATGTTCATTTCGTGTAACACTGTCTGCTACTTGGTTGGTAGTTTGAAATTTGGCCACATGACAAAAATGTGTGTAACACGTTTTTTTCTTAAGTGTTGATTGAGCACATAATTTAAAAGTCAGAACATAAAATAAACATCTCTGCCCTTTCTTCCAGCAGGCCGCACAGAGATCTGCTCTCCGCGTTCTGTCTGACAGGTACATTTTGTCATTTTTATGAACTATAAATTGCTTTATGAAACGTTGAGCCCTATTTATCGTGGCATATAATTCATAATCGGATTTTTGTCCCCAAAGTATCTGTGAACTGGGATGTTAAACACTTTGCATGCTTGGATTTGTCATGCATGTGTGGCGTTTATTACTGCAAAAATCACAGTCTTGTTGTATTTCATAGAGAGTGTGCAAGAATCCCTTGTTGTGCTATGAGACAAGAGATAAGAAACTTAGTGAGGAAAGCATGAGTGATACAGTAAATTGTGAGCTTTAGAGTTTGTGGAAATCTAAGCTTATTTTTTAGCAATAAGTACTTCATTTATTTTGAAATGTTTTCTTCTGACTTTCTCCAAATCCTTTCACTGGAAGTTATCTTTCTTTTGATGAGGTTCTCTGTTGAAATGCTTTATGCACAAAACCCAACAATTCATGCTCTCATGTTCCCCATTTCTTGTTTCCTTGCATTGTTTAGTTTTTTTCTCACTTACATTACCAAATAAGACATGTAAATATAATAAATAAACATGGTTGAGCTGTATTTGGCACCAGTTTGCCTTAAAGACTATAAAAGACAGTAAAACTAGGGGATGTAAAGTAACTTCCTGAAATAGGCCTTTTCCCCCTCCCCCACCCCATTTTGGCACAGCAGGAGGGAATTTTTGTTGGTGCCTGGAAGTTAAAGAACTAGCAGGTTCCACAAGTGAGGTACTATGTCATACAGTGGCACAAAGAGATTTTTCCCCCATGCTCTCCTGGCAGCCACTTGAACCTTATCTGGCTCACCCTCCCCCCCATAGAAGCCTGGGATGCATTCCACCCCCACCCCAGCCCTGCCTTCAATCCCCCAATCCCACTCTTTTCTTAGAGTGAACAGTAATTGACTCTGTAAACCAGCTCAGTCCAGTGCTTCTCCAGAGCAAAATCTATCACTTAGGCTGAATTATTTGTTGTGCATGGGTGAAAAGCATTCTGTACAGGTGGTAGACTGAGACCACCAAACTTATTCTACCTCAGTTTTAAAAACATCATTTTTTTTTATTTCACTTGAAAACCCTTCATTTTGACAAACTATACACTCTGCATGCTGCGAGATTAGTCGCCGTTGAAATCTCTTAGAAAGGCTTTTTAGAAATTTGGCAGTTAACAAACAAATTGTAGAGGGTTTTGTTGCTTGAAAAGAAAAGGAAGTTGGAGGTCTGAACACATTTAATTTCTGACACAATATTTCCTTTTATCGATTTTTCTATTATCTTTTTAAAAATACTATCTTCTAAATCCTAACATTTTTCTTATTTAATAAATTACCTCCTCCACAAAACATATAGAGGTAAAAAGTTCAGTTTAAAACACAAATACATTATGTCCTTTGATGGACTTCACCTGAACCTATTTTGGGGATGATACCAAATCCCTTTGAAGATATGATTGCAAGCACAGAAAGCAGTCATCCAGTAATATAACTGATAAAATTCTAGTATTCACTTCCAAAAGATAAGACACTTTGTGTACAGAAAGTTTTGAGAGACATTGAACTAGCAATGATGCTAACTTTTTTGCCATTTTATATCATACTCAAATAAGCTAAAATTCTTAATTGACCAGTTAGTTGTTATTGCTTTATTGTATGACTACTCTGTTCAAAGCACTAAACATGGTAAAGAAAAACATATTTCCCAAACCAGAAACAAATTCATTCTGGCAAGTAAATATAAGGATGACTGATTAAACATATTGATCTCATAGAAAAGAGGGAAAGGGAAAAAATGAGAATATTTATAAAATAGATTTAGCTTTTCAAAACACAATGTACCATTCTCACACATACAGCATATCTTCAACTATATATGTTAGGGCTTTTTCACCTTGTGTTCAACAATTTATACCCAAATAGTATCTATCTAAAGTGTCTAAAAGTATTCCATGCCTTCTCTTTGGAATTATGTGAACTCTAGTAACAAAGAGATTTCAAAATGATTTGTTGACTTTGTAATGCGATCCTAATAATGCAATAAAAAGCTGCCTCCTCTGGTCTATTTTGCTGACCAGTTCCATGGGCTTTGTGGATGTTTCAGGGCCAAAAGAGTAATCACCATAAGTGAGAAGCATTTGTAATCATTTGGAGATACAGTAAGAACTCATTAATTCAAAATGCAAGGGATTTAAAAAAAAAAAACAGGCTTTGAATTAATTGGGTTCAGGTTTTCCAATATTTTTTATTAATGAATTTAGGCCGTCTAAGTCAGGTGGGGAATATAGTTATCTCAATTTGCATGTGCTTTCTGATAAACTTGTATTATTGTAGATTTAGAAGTGCCATACAAGGTCATATTTCTGTTCTTTCCAGTCCACTGTTATGTCTCAAACAGTGAGTGATATGTTGTCAGTTTGTAAAGAATCATGAATGCCCTCTAATAATATCATACTAAAATGATTAGTGTGTTTTAATAAGCACTATTATTGAACAGTTGAACAATAATTCATTAATTTATCTAAACCTTACTTCAGTCTATTTCTTTTCTGCCTCTGCCACCTGCCAAAGTCTACTAGATGGTAAACGCCATAAGGACAAGGATTGTCTTATCTAAATTTCCTGTCTTTCCCATTGCCTACCATAGGGCTGTGCCCTAAGTGGGTGCTTAATAAATGTTGCTATTAATTTCAATGGACTTCAATTCATTTGAGGAATTGGATTGTTGTTTTTGTTGTTTAGTGATTTTAGTCATGTCTGACTCTCTGTGCCTTCCATTTGAGGTTTTTTTGGCAAAAATGCTAGAGTAGTTTACTATTTCCTTCTCCAACTCATTTGACAGATGAGGAACTGAGGCAGAGTCAAGTGACTTGCCTAGGGTCACACAGCTAGTAAGTGTCTGAGGCCAGATTTGAACTCCTAAAGATGAGTCTTCCTGATTCCAAACCCAGTGCTCTATCCATTGCACCTCCTACTTGCCAAAGGAATTGGATTAGATAATCACAAAGACCCCTTCTAAATCTAAATTCTCTGATCCTATAAATTAACAAATTCCATAAACTTGCCACCTGCTGTATAAAATGAGACTTCTGTATTTCTAGTATTCTAGGATTTGGTGAACAAATTCATATCCCTCAGGATTTTATAGACAAGTCATATCCTCTCACAGATTTTATCTTTTCACATTCTAAAGTTCTAGTTTAGAGTGTCCACACCCATCAACCTTTACACACACACCCTCAATTATTTCAGTTTTTCATTTATTTACCTGCTCCAACTTCATAATGGAAGAACAGTAGTTCACATTGCCTACCGCATTCCAGATGTGGTTGTGGTTGTTTGTCCTTCATTCTCGAAGAGAACCATGACATCAGGAATGTGATACCATGACTTGCAGGTGAATTGGATTTAAGTGAGGGAGGGCTGTGCAAAGTCACCAGCCTCACTCTCTCCTCTGGAGCCATTTGGGCCCAGTGGCAAGATATAGATCAGGATGATTGGAGATATCCCTGGATGCAGTGGGAGAACTTGGCCTTTTCTTTCCCAGGTCTCAGTTTGTCTGAGGCAACACCCATTTAGTGATTAAGGCTAGGTAAGAAGAAATGAGGCAAAGAATGACCTCTTTTACCTAGTCAAAAAAAATCATTCTGGAACAGAAAAGACCCTTGGAGTTTCTGGCCAAAACAGAAGCAATTGCTATTTGCACTCACTCTGAGCCATCAGAGTCCAAACAATGACCAAATGAGGCTTCAGCTGGGACCTATTGTCGACCATTCAGTGAGAGTGAGAACCAGAGTGATTTGGGTTTAAAGCATAGTCATTGAAAAAGAAATCTAGGCTGTAAACCCCAAGATACCTTATGAGGTTTCAGCAATCAAAATTTACATTCCTTTGGGCAGAACACCAGCAGGTAAGGGTGTGATACCCTATGTGGACAAAGGGAGAAGAGGAAGGGAGGGAGAGAAGGAGGGAGGAAAGGAAGGAAGGAAGGAAGGAAAGGAGGGAGGAAAGGAAGGAAGGAAGGGAGGAAGGAAGGAAGGGAGGGAGAAAAGGAGGGAGGGAGGGAGGGAGGAAGGAAGGAAGGAGCTGTGTTGCCCAACTGGAACTGGCCAGTTGGGTCCCCAGTGGAGCAGCTCCTACAACTCGAAGGTTGTTGTTTGTCTTTCATTCTCAAAAAGTACCATGACATCAGGGAGGTGATGTCATGACTTGCAAGTGAATTGGATTTGAGTGAGGCAGGGCTGTGCAAAGTCACCAGCCTCACTTTCTCCTCCAGAGCCATCTGGATTCAGTGGCCAGATATAGATCAGGAGGACTGAAGATGTGGGCATGCTATAAGTCTAGCTTGTGGTGGTAAAGAGGTCACTGAATTTGAAGTCAGAAGATCAAAATTTGAATCTCTTTGCTTGGTCACTTACTATCTGTACAACAAGTTGTTTCATTTCTCCATAACCCTGCTTCCTAAACAGTAAAATGAAGATGATAATACCTTCATTACTTTCTTCAAAGGATTCTTGTGTAATTTATTGTGGGAAAAAGGGAGGGGGAGCCGAGTGGGAGGTTTTCCCTTCCAGGTTTTCTCTCTGCTGTGAGCTCCTTTAGAACACAGACTTTTTTTGTTCCTGTTGTTGTTTTTGCTTTTCTTCACGTCCCCAGTGCTTAGCACAGAACCTGACACATGGTAGGGGCTTAATAAATTCCAGCATTTATAATATGCTTTACATATTACATATGCTTTACATTTACAGAGAACTTCACAAAAAGACAGTCAACAAACATTTATTAGGCTCCTACTATGTACCACTCATCTAAGTGCTGAGGATACAAAGGTTAAAACAAAAAGCCTCTGCTGTAAAGGCTAATATTTTATTTCAAATGTTCTCCTTTATGAAGCCCAGCATCCTGTGGTCTCTTAAGGACATCAATGATCATGATTTTATGTCGCAGAAAGTAACTACTTACATCAATTTTTCCCAGTGAAAAAGGAAATTTTACCTTCCCAGAAAGACTCATAGATAGGACCTTATGAGATAAGCTACAACCAGAAATTGTGATATTTCATTTCCTGAGAATAGGTAGCCACATCTCATCTCTCTGCAATAGTTCCGGTACCTAACCGTCAGGGAGGAGTTGGCCAGATGTCATCTTGAAATTCTTCCTACCTGTGTTTTACCAGAATTGCTTCATTTATTTGTTGCTTTGGTTTTATTGGAACAATCAGTAATTTGACTGTTAGGACAATATCCTTTCAACATCAGCGAGGGTATGGTGATTAAAACCAAATCTTAACCGATTAAAACTGGGGAGACCATTAGCCAAAATCTTGTCTGTAAATTCAGCCCCTTCCCCAGAAAGCCTTTTCCCCTCTTTGGTTCCATTTGAGCTTTGGGTTCAGTCTGTGTCTTAGCAACAATCATCTGAGGCATATTCGAGGTCAGAACTGAAAAAATGCTGGCAAGGCAGTGTGAAAAATCGGGTGTCCAAGGGCTCACTGCCTATTTGTCAAGTCAGTAATGCAGCTCGGTAAAGGAGAGATTGAGCATGGTGGTATGGGCCATCTAGAATCAGGATAACCGTCAGTGTACTTTTCTCCCACTGACTATTAACAGTTTTTCATCAGTCGGTCTTGGATATATCTCTTTAATGACATGCAATTGAGATGACTAGCATGCCAGTATTCTTTGCTCAACTCCACTAATGTCCTTAATAAAAAAAAAGAGTGAGAATGAGAAGGGAAAAACAAAAATTTCTGAAAAGAAAATGTCAATTAAAAGAAATCCTGTGTATGAAAAGGAGAAACACCAGTCTGATGTTCCCTTATAGCTATGCTTCTCATGTATATTTACTTTGAATGGGAATTTATGGAAGGCAGAGGGTCTCTCGATCTATGAATTCATCATTGTGTGGAACTGTCTCCACTGATACAGATCCCTCCACAACTTATCTGCAACTTAAAGTCTTAGAGAGTTTGCCTGGGGACTCAGAAATGAAGTAATTTGCCATTGCTCACCCCAGCACAATATGTCCCATCTTCCTGATCCTAGTTGGGATCCTCTCCTCCACTACTATTTGCTGCTATGGAGTTAACAGGAATTCAATGTTTCTTGAAATAAATTGAAGTGAAACAAATTGAAGTGAAATTAGTTTTTAAGTGGAGTATATCTGCATGCTTGCACAAGCTCAGTGGGCGACGTGTGCATGTCTTTAGTAGTATAGACAGACGTTGGGGATGAGAAGAGAGCCAGAGTTGCTAGAAAAAAAGGCAAAATACCGTTAGGAAGAACATATATGTGTGTAGCATATGAAGTGCCTCCACATATGACTGATCTCCCTTCATGTGTAGTAAATAGGAGATAAGTGATCAAAAAAAGTATTCACATGATTTATCAAGCTGAGCAGAGAAGCAAGAGGTCAATCCTGAAATCTAGGGAAGGAGAGCAATAGGAAATCGCTGGGACTAAGAAGTTAATCATACACTTGGACTGCTTCCATCTGTTTCTGAAAGGGCAGAGGAAGTAAGGATGCTTTACAGCAGCAGATCAGGAATTAATTCTGTGAAATATAAGTATTATTTGCAATAACTTGGATTTTATATGTCATTTATTGTAAATTTTATTTATGTTATATATTTTATATATTTATTTTATTATATGATTATATATTAATAGATATTAATATGTTGTATATATTTATATTTTTTAAACGGTAGCATAATTCCAATTGAATAAATCACTTTGGGCAGGAAATAGGAAATATTGGGGGGAAGGACAGAGAATGTATTTATTATAAATAAATAAATAAGAAAAGCCAACATGAAAGCAGTTGTTAATCTGATAGCACTCAAAGGGCATGAATGGCCATGTGGTTAAATTGTGCATATAATGGTCTTTTGAAATATCATCTCACAATTTCAGAAATGGCTACACTTTTATGAGCCACAGAGATGAATCATTAGGCTATAACCTGTCTGTCCATCTGGCAGTGTCTCAGGTCCAAGATCCACTTATCTTGAATACCCCTCCACTGCTGTTCACTACGAACCCGGAGGTAATACGGCAACTGAATCCTGAGCTGTCTGGGATTTCATAAGCACATTTTATCATCTAGTTTTCATCTTTTCTCAAATCAATTTCAGATAATCTCAGACCTTCAATTCTTTGTGGAAAGGAAGTGTAGAATACATGAAAAATGAAGGGTTTTAACCTCTATGCCTTTTACAGTATCCAAAATGGTCCAAATTGAGAAAAAGAGTGGAAACCTGCTTCCAGTGAGCGGTGATAGATAAGGCTCAACATAGCAGAGGCAGGTTTCTTTAGGGCCGCATCTATCTTTATAAGGTTATACCTTGAACTAGCTTCAACTAAGATCAAAGGAAAGAGTAAGAAATGGGATTGAGAGTTATGCCTTCACCCCTTTTCAGGCCTACTAGCAACTAAGTGTAATTTTCTGGTTAATATTTTTGTAATTTATTGGCATCTCAGTGAAGAAAGTCAAAGTTGTAATACACTCTTAACATAATGATAATGATGAAGATGGGGATGAAAACTAGCTCTTTAAGGTCCTCAAAAATACTTTACAAATGTCTCACAACAACCCTGAGAGGTAGGTGTTGTTATCATCCCCATTTTACAGATGAGAAATCTGAGATGCACAGAGATTAAGTGGCTTGCTCAGTGTCACATAGCTAGTAAAAGTTTAAAAAAGCTGGATTTTAATTCAGGTCTTGCTGACCTGAAATATCCACTGCACTGCCTAGCTTTCTGTATAAAGTCAAGAACTATGCCTTTCAGGAGTAAATAAAATTGCTAGGCACCCCTTTAGGGGACAAAAAAAGGTGAATATCTTGGTTATGAAAAGCTCTGGATTCTCTAGCCTTTAATGTGGCACTTTCCCTAATACTGTTCTTGGGGGGGAAATCTATGCCCAGAGATTGGCTGAGTGAGACTGCCTTGTAACAAAGTCCTTTATTAACTCAGAAACTATGCCAACTTGGATAAAGTCCAGAACAGACCCACTGTCTGCCAAATGCTGCTCTCCAATAAATAGTGTTATTTAGTTTGTTACTACTAATGGTGATCATCCTAACTGAAAAGGGACAGCAGAGTCATGAAAAATGTTAATTCAGTACACCCTCTTAGACTAGCCCCAGGAGTTACCAGAGAATTCATGTCTGCTTGACAGAAAGTGCTGCTAAATCTATTATGCAAGAGATCTTGCCTACAGCTATGTTGGTGTTTCTTCTGTGGTTTGTGGGAAACTCAATGGCCTAAGAACCTTAATAAACTAGAACTCCATAAAGGAGGATATGTGGAATGGTAAAAGATCTAGAAACCATGTCAAATGCAGAATACTTAAAGAAATTGAGGATTTTTTTGTTGTGGAAAGAGAAGGCTAAGAGTAAGCAAAACATTTCAAATATTAAAAATAAATGTTTCAAGATTAATAAATAATAATTAATCATGTTATGTTAATTGAATCATAAATAATAATTAATTGCATTATTTGTAATTGTGTTAATAAGTAATGATTAATTTAATTAATAGTTATTAATTAGTGTTAATAAACATTTCATATTAAAAAACTGTCACATAGAAAAGAGTCTAGACTTATTCTGTATTGCTGCAGAGAGCAAAACTAAGTAGACCAACATGCCAAAGTTAGAAGGAAGCAGATTTTGGCTTGATATAAGAAACTTCTAATAACTAAAACTGTCCAACAATGAAACAAGCTACCTCTCAGGTAGTAAGTTTCCTGGCATTAGGAGTATTCAAGCAGAGGCAGAGATTTCAAAGGAATTCCTGCACTGGATGATAGATAAAATTGGATAACCTTTAACTTTACTTCCAACTCTTTACCTTCTATGAGATCTGATTCTTGAGAGGCATTCAATGATTTTGTCCCTTTATTTGAATTCTTCTCACACAAACTGAAGAATAATTATTACGTGATAACAGTTTTGAATTAGTACTGGTCTAATATGAACCCAGAGGGCAGCTAGGTGGCACATTGGATAGAGTGATTGGGCTTGGAACCAGGAAGACACATCTTTAGGAATTCAAATCCTGCCTCAGACACTTATTAGCTGTGTAACCCTGGACAAGTCATTTAATCCTGTTTGCCTCAGTTTCGCATCTGCAAAATGAGCTGGAGAAGAAATTGCAAACCACCCCAATATCTTTTCCAAGAAAACCCCAAATGGGGTCACAAAGAGTCAGACACGACTGAAATGACTCAAAAAGCAAAAAAAAAAAAAATGAACCCAACAGGAAAAAAATAAACTGGTTCTATTACTAGATAAATCATACTTTTTTTTTCTGGCTCTGTATCAGAAACAGAGAATAGACAAGCTCTCACTTTCTTACTCAGAGATCTCATAATTCTAAATTGAACCACCACAGGAAAAGTATACTAAACATTTTCATCTTAATGAGAAGTGCTCCGTCTCCTTCTCCTTCACCCCCATATCCAGTCAGACACCCAATCCTGCTAGTCCTCCCTTATTGCTGTATACCGCCCTAGTCCAAGATGCTTATGACTTTGTACTGAGATTATTTTTTATAACCTTCTCATCTGATCTTCCCACTTCCCCTCTCTCGGCTGTTCAGTCTATCTTGTACATGCAGCTGTAAGGATAATTGCTCTCCCACGACTGGTGGTTTTTCTCAAACCACCAGTTTCATCATGTCATCCTCTGCACAAGAACTTTAGTGTTGTCACTACTCCATCTAAATTCCTCAACTCCAGATTCCCCCATCAATGGTACTTCTCACTCCATATTTACTGTGTGCCATCTGTCACTACTCACAGGCTCAGCCCCTCTTCCCCAGTTAGACCACTCTCATCCTCACCCACAGAAGGCTTATGAAATCCTCTCACTCTGTTCAACCATCAGTAGTGCCTGCTCTGGTGCCCTGGCTTGGAATGCCCTCCTATCTCATCCCCTATCTATAATCATTGCTGCTGTCATGGAACAGCTGTCCCTGACCTGACTCTGTGTTCCCTCAACCTTTTTTAGAACAGTGTGTATATGATCACACATTTGACTTTTGTGTCCTATTGTTCCGTGTGATTATGTTATTTCTTCCTAACTAGATTGACAGGGGTCTATTTTTCCTAATTCTTTTGTATCTCCTTTGGCAACCAGTATAGTGCTTTTAAAATAATTGTTTGCTTTTTTAAAAAATGCCTGCTAAAAGTGTTTAAAGAAATGCTGACTTATTCCACTGATCAATGACATACATATAGATTATATGGGCATATTTATTATGTATGAGAGCTTACAACGAACAATAAAACATTTCAAATATTTGACAAACTGTCATGTATAAGAGAGATTAGGCTTATTCTGTATTGCTTCAGAGAGCACAATGAAGACCCATGTGTGAAAGTTAGGAAATACAAAAGAAGTTGAAAAAGAGGCCTCTGTCAATCTAGGTGGGAAGAAATGACACAATCCCATAAAGCAAGGAGAGGACAAAAGCCTAATATGAAAATATATGTATAGATTTCATCCTAAAGCAAAGATCATTGTTGCAAATCAGTGGTCCCATACACTTTTAGCAGGATTTTTTAAAGCAAATATTTATTTTAAAAGCACTTACTGAACACCTATGCTAGATGGCAAATACAGAGACATATCTAAAACTTTTAAAGTGTAACATTAGCTAAATTAAAGCTTATTAATTAATTAAAGCTTAATATTAAAACTATGAAAGCTTCAGCTTTAATATGCATGTCATCCCAAAAATTTTAGTGCAGTTTTAAGCTATGAAAGCTTCAATTTTAATATGCAAGTCATCCCAAGAGTCTTAGCATAGTTTTGAGCTTTTAAAGTTTATAGCAACACTAAAGCTTCTGAGTCATCCTGTATTTGGGTCTGGACCTGTAATTTCATCTGTATGGATGCTGAAACTCCCAATGTGGAAATTCTTGTCACTGATGCAGATCAGCCACTTAGAGTCTTAAAGATTCTAAGCCTGGTAAATCACTTGCCTATAGTCACACAACTGTGCCCACCTCTGTTTTTAGATTTACCAAGGTTTTCGTATATGCAGTAATTTTTAAAAGTAGCTAATATTGGTCCTATAAAGTTCTGTCTCACTTATGTCTTACCATCTATACCATTGGCCATCAAGAGGAAGAAATAATAACAGGTATTATTATTATTAGAGTTGACAATTTTATAGCATTTCATGATTTACAAAGTACTTCACATAAATTATTTCATTTGAACTTCACAACAATTATGTGAGTTAAATACAGAAAGTATTATCCTGATTTTACAGATGAAGAAATGGCTTGACCATAGTGACACAGCCAGTAAGTTTCTGAGGTTCTCCTCTCCAGTACTCATGTTCATTACCAGCCAGTTTATTGGCAATAATGTGGAGCCTACTTTATGGGAACATGATAATAGAAATACAAATTCTCTCAGATTCATTATTTTCTGAAATGCCAATAACATTATCATCTGCTATTTATACTGTATATAGGATTTATGTTTTGGGGTAACTTAAGAACAGAAGAAAAACTCATTGATTTGTAGTTACCATTCATAGGATTTTGCCAGTGGCAGTATGGACACCAAAGCTTTAAGAGATGCTTAAAATCAAAATGCTGATTGATTTATGTTACTGACCAACACTAAAATCTATTCTCGATTCTGAAGACTTGTTCTAAATTCTGGGAAGGAAAAGGGAAAGGAAGGGAATAAATATTCATTAAGCACCTGCTAGGTGCCAGGCACTGTGCTAAGTACTTTACAAATACAATCTCAGTTTGGGTGGGCTTAATTCTCTAGTTAGGGCAACAAGGTGGTGCAGCAAATAGAATGCTGGGCCTGGAGTCAAGAAGACTCATTTTCATGAGTTCAAATCTGGCCTTAAACACTTACTAGCTATGTAAGCCTGGTCAAGTCACTTAATCCTGTTTGCCTCAGTTTCCTCATCTATAAAATGAGCTGGAAAGGAAAATGACAAACCACTCCAATCTCTCTGCCAAGAAATGGGGTCACAAAGATTCAGACACAATGAACAATCCTATACTGTAGAATAGTGGTGTCAAATGCAGAAACAGGCCACTAAACCATATATCAGGATCCCTGTGTATTAACTTAAAAAGTCAAATGTTAACATTGTCTATGTTTTATTATATTTTGTTTATTTTATTAAAAATTTCCCAATTATATTTTAATCTGGTTTCTCCCCAGTCGGGCAAGTTTAATATGTCTGGTGTAGAAGTCTTTATTTCCTTCCATACCTCCCAGACATATGGAAGGGATATCTCATTTGGAAATTTTTTTTTCATGTTCCTCCTGATTTTCTCCCATATGCTAAGGACTGTGAATTCCTTGGTCACAGAGGGGAGATAAATTTCCTTTCAACTCCTTCCTGTATTCTCTGCTCTGAGAAATGTTTATACCCATTAATCACTGAAACAGGCAGGCTACTGGCCCAACAACCACAGCCCCACTTTCCTCCACTCCTATCTCTCACCCTTTCAGCACTTCCAAAAAGCGAGCACAAAAGTGTGTAAAGAAGGTCTAAAGACCTTCTCTCCTTACCCCTCAGCTAAATTTCCAGGAGGCACATCCAGAAATACCACTACCACCCACAATCATCTGGGAACCCTGAATTCTGCCACTCATAATCTCTCTGGTGATTAAAGAAACCTGTTCTCCATTTCATGGCTTGGAATTCTCAGGCATTGCCTTCCAAGTTTATGTTCAAAGGAACTGAAACATTTTCATGTTACAAAAACAATGCTTAGGCTTTTTCTAAAACATGATAAGCTTATCAGGGGGTTATTTGTGGTCTCTTTTCAATGTAGTGTCCCTTTGTTGGTACTGTTTTCTTTGTTTTCAACATTTACTTCCACAAGATTTTGAGTTCCAAATTTTCACCTCATCTTGCCC
>NW_020954655.1:2230573-2231704 GCF_900497805.2 Vombatus ursinus
TTCTGACAATTAATTATCTCATTGATCAAATGAGATAACATGTAAAGTGCTTTGCAAACCTTAAAGCAAAATATAAATGCTAGATCTTATTATATGACATATTCTAGCCCATCCTATTTGCGTAGTTTCTTAAAACATGAATTTAGGCAGCCATGGCATGATAGAAAAGTATTTTAATATCTCCTTGGTCATCATGCAGAGTGATCCACCACTGTCAGTGCCCACAGTAAAGTATTCCCTAGCCCAGATGCCTGTTCATCTTCCTTTAGGTATACATATAATACCCTCTGATGTGTAGGAAAATAGAGAGGCCACTGCAAAGATTTGATAAAGTGAGTATATATTGCAACCCTTTCCTTTTTGTTAGCATAATAAAGCATAACCCCTGAATGTAAGCAAATGCAAACCATCAAGTCCAAAAATCAGCTTCTTTTTTCATATCTCCTAGTACTACTTTACACAGTAGAGCCAAATGGCTCCAGAGAAGCCATTGAGCTGTACCAGGTAAATAATACATATTTTGAAAGGTCCCAAACAGATATTTTACACAACAGAAGATAGTAGCTCAGAAGAGGCTATTAGAACCTTCCAAGTAAATAAATAACACATTCTGTAAAATCCCTAATTGCCCTTTGAGATATTTTAGGAGATTTAGGATTATGTTGATTAGCAATGACTTACTGTCTGATCTGTGAGATGTACACATGGAGTGGTTGTTGTTAAACAACAATTCTTTCCTTGTTTGACATGTTCAACTATCTTAAGCCTTTTAGTTGGCTATGGAAATTACTGTGAATACACATGAACTCACAGAATGACCTAAGCTCCATATATAAGGGAAGGCAATGCAGTGTAGTGAATAAAGGGTCAAGCCTTGGCGTCCGGAAGACCTGGGTTCAGATTGTGCCTCTGGCATATACCAACATATGGCAATGGGCAAATCACTTAATTCTCAGTGCCTCAGGCAATGCTTTAAAAATATAAATTACAGACTAGTTGCTGATGTGTATCATGAATTCCCCAAACCACTGAAATCACAGATGTAGATCAAAACAAAAGACATATAAAAAAACCTCCATTCATTCTGTGTGTGTGTGTGTGTGTGTGTGTGTGTGTGTGTGTGTGTGTGTG
>NW_020954655.1:2231724-2249015 GCF_900497805.2 Vombatus ursinus
TGCTAAGAATGTTCAGAGTGGTCAGGTATTTCTTTTTGCTAAGTGTAGTGACTAGGAAATAACTACATCTCTCCCTAGGGGTTGGTGTATTTGAATTCTGGCCAGGAGAATCCTCTCTGCCCAATGACTATCATTATCGTTATTACCATGATCACTTTTGTTGTAATTATGTGTGCTTTGAATTGTTTCTGCATTAGTGGTGATGGCTGTGTGCTAATCCAATTTACTCTGTCTGGAGTGGCCTCTCTTGTGACTCAGGTCATGCCTTTGTGAAGTGATTGGCTGTGGTTATGGGTACAGTTTGTGGCAAAAGAATGGAGCAAAGCTAAGCAACCTTGGCCTCATTAGCACTGTTTGCTTTAATGACTAAGTTAACCAGTCTCACTAGCCTGCCAAGTCAGGACAAAGCAACGAAATATGAAACTAAACCACATTTCCCTGGAGTTAGAATGAATCCTCCCCTACCTCTCTAGAAATAAGAATCATTGAACCATGCCTTTATGTTTGCTAGTTTTAACCCTGAATTTTCCTTCCCTACTGTTCACATTTATTCTGATTCAATAACTAAAGAAAATTGTAAAATTATAGACTATTTTTAGCAAGTATTTGTCACCACATTGTACTCTCTTTATGCCAGAGTTCATATTCCAATACATCCAACGCAGTCTGAAGAGCATTTTGTAAGAGCCTTTATGTGCAAAGCACTGTTTTAAGTCTTGGGTGTATAAGAACAAAATAGAGACCAGTTCTTCCCTTCATGGAGTCTACATTTGATTAAGGAATCCCTTCTTTACAACATGTAAATGCATAAGTATACTTTCAGGAGAGACAGTGAGCAACTCTTCTAAAACAAAGGTGGAAACTCTAAATGATGCGTGGTATTTGTTCCTTTTTTGTTTTTAATTTACACCAGAACTCTTTGCATTAGCCATCCCCAAACTATAACATGGAAGGGTTTCAATACTTCCCCCCCCCCCGCCGCCATATCCCCTAAAAATTCTTTCTGAGGAAGAATCATAGAAATGCCTCTTCTCACAATCAGTTAACTGACTTAATTGGATTGACTAGCCAAGTACTGAGTGTGCCAATTACTCATTGGTTCAATTAAAATAGCCAAACAGTTTGCACATGGAAGCATAATCCATCTCCCCTTTTCCCATTTTACAAATTTGGTTACTGTATTCTCACTCAGCTCTGAAAGGAGTTCAAATGGGCCTAAAGGAAACTCAACTAAAGGAGATTACTAATTTTAAAAAGAAACAAAAAATGCAATCCTAGTGCCTTAGCATTGTATTTTTTCATCCAACAGAGACTACTTCCTTCAAATGTATGACCCCTACTTATGTCTTTCGGTTAAGCATAAGAAAGGGCCAAAAGAGGGAGGAAAATTACACCAAGCCAATGGGTTTTTTAAACCTAAAAACTTGACCTCTTTGGTCACATGTTTACTTAAATTGATAATCTACATGTAGAGTGGAATAAATATTTGCCATCTTAGTTTTTCTGAGCTTTCTGTTAGCCTCTACCTGGATGGCTAATTAGATCTATAAATATAGGTTATTATTTTATATTTTATTATAATTTTTTATAATTATATTAAGTTTTGTGTCATATATTTTAGACTTAGCTTTATGTATACATTATATTCCCTTCTTTTGTTGTCTATACTTAGAATAGAAGCAGGGAATTTGAAACTTCTTAAGCGCAGGGACTTGCTTTATTTTTGTCCCTTTATTCCCAGTGTCTAACAGAGTTTCTGGTACATAACAGGGTATATGATAAGTCCTTAATAATTGTTGGAACCTTACGAGATATGCAGTCCAGGTATATCCCACTTTTACATATGCCTAAACTATCACTCAGTAAGAGGAAGTGACTTGACCACAGTCATGAATACAGCTAGCTAGAAAGTGGTAGTGCAGTTGGTAATCAAATTGAGGTCTTTTGACTAGTCAAGTACTCACCACTAGGTCTTCTTAGTAAAGTACTTAATGCCTCTTTAGCAGATAGACTCCTTCCTCATTTTTCAGTATTTTCACCCCAATTATCCTCATAGTCCAGCCAGTCTGTCTTATCCCCAATCCATCTGGTATCTAATGAAAGTATCTCATCCTATTCTTCTTTACTTCTCACCTTTCTTCTCCCCACCCTCCCTCTGCGACACCACAATATAAATTTACCTACATTAGAGCTAATTCCGACTCTAAATCTAGATCTTCTACCTCCTGACTTCTGACCTCCATGGCTTCCTTTAAGTCCCAACTAAAATCTCACCTTCTACAGAAAGCCTTCCTTCTGTTGATTATTTCCTATGTATCCTGTATATAGCTCGTTGGTGTTGTTCTGCAGTCGTTTTCAGTTGTGTCTGACTCTTTGTGACCCCATCTGGGGTCTTCTTGGCAAAGATTCTGGAGTGACTTGCCATTTCCTTCTCCAATTCATTTGACAGATGAGGAAACTGAGGCCAAAAGGATTAAATGATTTGCCTAGTGTCACACAACCAGTGTCTGAAACCCAGAGCTCTATTCACTGCACCACCTAGCTACCCCATATATAGCTGGCTTTGTATATATTTGCATGTTGTCTCCCCCATTAGATCGCAAGCTCCTTGAGGGCAAGGACTGTCTTTTGCCTCTTTTTGTATCCTCAGTGCCTGGCTCATGGTAAGGACTTAATAAATGTTTATTGATTGATTGATAGCTCCAATTATCGGAACTTAGAGGATAGGATCTACATTATTCCCTGGAAGACCTTCCCCTTCACATTGCCTAACGGTGATTCAAACCTTCAAGTATCCTTCCAGAAATAGACTTTAGTAAGTGTGTCAGCAACACTTGGCTCTTAGATGTTTAGTTACTCCGTTTGAGAGCCAAATGAGCTCACCTCCTCCTGTCGAAAGGTTAATGTGCCCTGCAAAGCTGGAGCAAACTAACCTTTTACCTACCCCCTTCCAACTATTTTTTCTATGTTGTTGGCATTCATGCAAACGAATGACTAATAGAGATGAGCCACCGTGCCCTAACCTTTCTCCCACACAGATCTATGAATGCCTCTCAGCCTTAACCTACTAAGTGCCTGATCCATCTTCTGTCTGTCTTCCTGCACAACCAATTGCTTATTCAGTTGGATTAGCCACTATTAGATTTTCGTACCATTTTTAGTCCCTTTTTTTCCCCCAGAGGGCAGTCAACAAAGGCTTTAAATTTTGTTCCTTGTATCTGGGTGATGAAATCAGTTTACCAGCTGTACCACCCCACCCCATGAGCTGAAATTCCTTTGATTTCTGCCCCCACAGAGCTGTGATAGGTTTGTATTCTATACACAGAACAGACTCTGGTCATTAATCTTTTTTTCTCTTTCTTTTTGTTCCTTTTTTTTTTTTTGGTGAGGTAATTGGGCAATTAAGTGACTTGCCCAGGGTCACACAACTAGTAAGTGTCAAGTGTCTGGTCTGAGGCTGGATTTGAACTCAGGTCCTCCTAACTCCAGGGCCAACGCTCTATCCACTGTGCTACCTAGCTGCCCCATTTTTGTTTCTTCTACCCACTACTCATCTCTTCTCATAGCCTGAAGGAACAGTGACTTTCGAGGATATGGGGAGAGATCCCTGTTTGCCTTAGGTTCCTGCTTCAATTCAAGCACCAGCCAGCAAACTAGTCTCAAGAAGACTGTAGGTTCGATCCTTTGTTCTTCTGGAGAGACAACAGCTAACTGTAGTATTGGGCCTTACCACTCTGGCCCAGGTGTTATCATTCCTGTATCAGTGCTAGTTATCGAGTGATCACTGTGTCACTTATTACTTGTGTGACTTAGGCAAATTGCTTTACCTCTCTGGCCCTCGGATTCCTCACATGTGAAATAAAAGGTTGCACAAGGCGGCCTCCAAGATCCCTTCCAGCTCTGAGCTGATCATTCTGATAGATCAAGGCTGACTGACACTAGAAAAAGGTGGTGGTTTTTTTTTTTTCCCTCCGTGGCTATTGCAATAGCCTGGTATCCCTGCCTCAAGTCTTCTCCACTCCAATCCAACTTCCTCCAGCTGTCAAATTGGTCCACTAAAGACTAAGTTTGACCATGTCATCTACCTGTTCAATAAACTCCAGTACCTCCCTATTACCTTCGGGATCAGATATAAAATCTTCTGTTTGGCTTGTAAAGCCCTCCATAACCTGGCACCTTCCTACTTTCCAGTCTTCTTATATACCTTACGCCCCACCCCACCCCCACATCCATGTACTCTGGGATCCAGTGACACAGAATTCCTCTATCTTCCTATTCAGAGCATTTTTGCTAGCTGTCCCCCACACCTGGAACTCGGTCCCTTGTCATTTCTGCCTCCTAGCTTGCCTGGCTTCTTAGCTAAAATCCCATCTTCTACTAGCTAGACCCCTTTCCCAGTCTTTCTTCATCTTAGTGCCTTTCCTATGAGGTTATTTCCAATTTACCCTGTATATAACCTATATGTACATAGTTAATTGCGTGTTGTTTCCTTGGACTGTGAAATACCTGAGATCAAGCACTGTCTTTTCCCTTTCTTTATATCCCTAGCACTTAGCTCAGTATCTAGTATATAATAGGTGCTTAATAAATGCTAGTTGACTGACTGGCTGGCTGGCTGAATAAGCCCATGGTCTTCTGGTGTCCCCACCTCTACCTGTATAACATTTGTATGAACAAAATTGAATTGGCCTTCCTTCTCTAGCGCATTCCAGGTTTATAGTCATAAAGGTCAGCAGAAACACTCTTTAAATTCTAACAACAGAGTGTAAAGGGGTTGCTGATTTTTGTCTGCCCTTTGTCAGTCTGTTATTTTCCCTTAATTGAATAGAGACCTCTTTGTTCTGCTCTCCAATTAAACTTCTAAATGTGAATAAAACATATCAACAAAGGGTCAGCAATGTCTGACTTCTGACAAGGACTGTCTTTGCTGGATATAACTCTCGATATATTTGACCTATGCCCTGAAAACTTGGGTCATTCCTTCTTTTTGATCATTATCCTGTACGCTATCTATCAAATGTTCACCATTTCAAAATCCAGGATAGCCTTTTAAAATGGTAAAAAATGCTTTCCCTTTGAAGAAATAAGTAGCCATTTGTCACAAGGTTTGTCAATATTTCTTCCTTCCTGCGTGACTTAGGATCTAAGCACAAATAAACATGGTTCTTACAAAGTCAAGCATAAGACAAAACCCAACACTACACACTTATCTTCCCATTTCCTCCAGCTATTCCAAGTTGAATTTCTTGGTCTCTTTTTACCACTCCTTCTGCATAAATCTGGTCTAATTCAAAAGGTATTTTAAGTGCTATGTTTCAAGGCACTGGGGTAAAGTCCAGGAATTACCCTCAATAAGTTTACATTGTGTTGGGAAGAAAGAAGGGAGGGAGGCTGGATACAACATATAAACAGATAAGAAAATACATAATTATTTGGAGAGGAGGAGGGAAGCCCATTAGGGCGAAGAGTCTTCCAGACAGTGGGAGTGGAGTGGAGCCTGTGCAAATGCATAGAATTAGAAAGTGGAGTTCAGGGAATGGCAAATAGCCTGGTTTGCCTGGATTACAGAATGCATAGGGATAAGGGGAAGGTGATATGCAGGAAGCCTGGAAAGGTAGACTGGGGCCATGTTGTCAAAGGCTTTAAATGCCAAACTTAAGCTGAAGGATTTGTATTTTATCTTGAAAGTTAATAGAGAAAGGCTTCTTAAGTAGGAGCCGAAGACTGTCAGATTTTGCCTTCCTCTAGACCATTGGCACTTCTGGGATTCCATCCTACCCAATACCATCCCAACTACACATAGATGTGAAGATATCCATCCAGTGAGTTCTTGGTTCCATCCATCCTTGGTTCTACCCGAGGAAGTAGATTTTGAGATCCTTAAACATGGGCTTTCAAGTTTTCCTTTCTTTGTCTATACTTAAAACAGAAGCAGATAGAGTATTTGAAAAGTGCTCTAGTGCTATTAAAACATCTTGTTGTGATTAGGAGAGTAAACCTGCATTATTTCCCAAGAATTATGTTTCATGGTGGTTTTTTTTTCCTTCCAGCTGGAACAGTATTAACTATTCATTAATGTGCCAAAATGAGGGCCAAGTTTTGCTCTCACAGCCACACCAACAAACCTAGGTTCCATAGCTCTCAACAAGCTGAAACCCACCGACACATCTTTTCTTAGGGCAATAACCAATGGCAACAAGGCTACCAAAGATGACTTGACATCACTGACTTGCCCCAGGAGTCACTTGGAATGAAGTTGGGGTAAAGGAGATCTTACAAAATAATCCCTGGGCACCTATAGCTTCATTACTGATCAAGATAATGAGGCTGACCTCAATTAACAAGTGCTTTAGGAAGAACGTCCCCTTGTAATGAAGTTGGCCTTGTTTTTTTCTTTTTTAAAAAATTGCAAGTAAGAAAGGAGAAATTGGGGGGGGGGGAGAGGAAGAAGACCTTGAAATCACAGAGCACATTAGGCTAGCCTTACAGGTAAATCTGATTTAGCCTCTTTTTTAATTAAAAAATTTTTCAATTATCAGGCATTTTTTTTTCTCTTTCCTACCTTCTCTCCCCCCAAAGAAAAACAAAATCCTTATAACAAATAGACATAGTCAAGCAAAACAAATTCCCACATTGGGCCTGTTGAAAAATGCTTGTCTCATTCTACCAATTACTCCCTCACCTCTCTTATCATGAGGGGAGCAGCATTCTTTATCATCAGTCGTCTGGAGTTGTGGTTAATTATTGCATTGATCAGAGTTCTTAAATATTTAAGAATGTTCATTTTTGTAATATTGGTTGTAGTACAAATTATTAGCCCTTTTAAAGTGATTTTATAGGATGTGGTCCCTTAGGATTATTAACCCAGGTTAGGTGAAGGGAGGCCTATACCCAGGCAGCTGCTAGGAATAGTAGATCACATTTGCAGGCTTCTTTCCCTAGCACAGATCAACCCAGTAAGTCTCCTTTTTCCAGATCTTCCCTTACTATAGCTTTTTAGTGTTTGCCCCCCCCACACACACACACCCCTTAACCCTTTAGTTGAACACAAGACTTCCAGGTGGAACACAAGACATATTTTATGTCTCCTGGAATACTTGACGTTGCTTTCATTAGTATTATGATTTGTATGGTGTGCCTCCCTTTTCTGACATCCTGGAATGCATCCCTGTGCCTCCTATATTATTTCTACCTCTGGTAACAAAATTTGTAATAAGAAAGTATGTTTGGAGAATACTGAACAGAAAAAGAGAACAGCAGAGCAGCCTTCATCCAATTGAAACTTCATCTCCAACGGGCATTCACCTGTTTTCATTTGCTAGTACTTCCTAGTGATAGAAAATTTTCACTATTTAAAAGATAGTCAACCAGCATTTATTAAGCACCTACATGCACTGTTTTAAACACTGGGGATACAAAGAAAGGCAAAAGACAGTCCCTGATCACAAGGAGCTTACCATCTAATGGAGAGACAACATACAGAAGGAAGTTAGGGAAACCAGGAGCCAGATATGAGGAGTGAGAGCATTCCAAGCATGGGAGATTGCCAATGACAACTCTTCAAGGAGAAATAAGGAATGTCTTATACAAGGAAGCAAGCATCACTGGATTATAGAGTTACACACATTATACAGGGCTAACTACGATGTAAGAAGACAGGAAAGGTTAGAGGGGGTCCAGTTATGAAGGGCTTTGAGTGTCAAACAGGGTATTATCTTTAAGTCTGGAGGTGATGGCCACTGGAGTTTATTGAATGGGAATGAGGAGAGTGACATATTAGGACCTGTGTATTAAGATCATTTTGATAGCTGAGCAGAGGATTGACTGGGGTGGGGAAAGACTTGAAGCAGGGAGACCAACCAGCAGGCTAGTATGGTAGTTCAGGTGTGAAGTGATGAGGGCCTGCACCAGGGTGCTGGTAGTGTCAGAGGAAAGAAAAGAAAATGTAACAATAGGTGTTACAAATGTAAAAGTCAGCATGATTTGACAAAAGACTGGATAGAACAGTGAGAGAGAGTGAGTAGTTAAGGATGACACTTAGCTTGTGGGCCTGGGTGACTGGGGGGGTTGGTAGTACTCTCAGTAGTAATAGGGAAGCTCTGAAGAAGAAGAAAAGGTTTTGGGGGGAAAGAAAATGAATTGCATTTTTGGACACAATGAATTTAATATTGTCTATGGGACATCTAGTTTGAAATGTCCAGTACGCAGTTGGAGAGGTGAGTCTGGAGGTTAGGAGATGAGCTAGTGCTAGAAAAGTAGATATGGGAATCATCAGCATGGAAATGATAATGGAATCCTCAGGAGCTGATGATGTCATCAAGTAAAATAATAATGTAGTGAGAGAAAAGAAGAGGGCCTGGGACAGAGCACATCACCAAAAAAGTACCTGGAGTGGAACCCGACCCATACTGGATAGCCGGCCTGTCTGTGGTATGATATTGCTCTAAGAAGAATTTACCTCATAAGCAAAAAAGAAAATATAGCATAAAGGAAAAGAATTGCTCCCTAAAGGAATTTTATCACTTTTGCTTTTATTTGGCTTGGGACTGGAGAAAAGACCCTGTAATAAGGAGCCATTATGATGCAATTTGCAACACAAAATGAAGTTGAGGGGCCCCTCAGATGTGGGGGCTTGAGGGCAACTAACTGTCTTTTTTTGCTGCTGTGTCAATTGTGATTGAGCTCTGAGCATAAGAATTAAACTGTGGTAAGGCAGAGGCATCTGGCAAAATGGAGTCTCCATTTGTAGATATTGCTGTCGTCACTAAAGCTCCAAGAGAAGAGGGAATATCCTTACTAAGTGCAACTTGATTAGCAAAACCTTTTTTCTTTTCCTAAAATAGCATCTTTCAATATGCTATTGTCCAACTGTAATAGGATGCAGCATAGGATTGCCAGAGCTCAGCTAGTTTGGATATGCTAAAGGCCCTTCAGTAAATTCATTCTGTACACCTGGGCTGAAAAGTAATTTGGCATTTTTTCTTTTTGTAGAAGTCCTATTTGACTCACATGGTAACTCTGGGATTCTAAATTGGATGGCATATGTTTCGGGTGCTGAGATGTAAACAGGTTTTATTTCATAGGTAAATAGTTGCATAAAGACATCTCACAGCTGGTCTGAAGCTCTAAATGACAGTATTTTAACCTTGAAGTTTGTAGCTTTGTAAATGACCAGGAAGATATTTTATTCTTCTTTGTTTTTGTCTTCTTCTATCACAATGTCTGTTTATTACATTGCATGTAATATATGGTTTTCCTAACCTGAAGCATGACTTACTAAGCACGTCTTCCAAACTGCCAGATCTGTGATTAATTATAATTAATTTTCTCACTTGTCATTTTGTCTAGAATATTATTGCCTAACCTTGAAGAGTACAAAGATGCTTTGCAAAATTTCAAGCAGTACAGTAGCCTAGACGTTGTTTCACCGCAGATGCTGTTTGTCAGGCATCACTTTTCTACTTTAAGTCATTATAATATCTTTTTTTTTTTAAATTCATGACAGAGAAAAGCATTAGAAAAGGTGTCTTAATCAAAAGGCCAATAGGGTATACATTTGCTAAAGAATTGCTCTTAGATAAAAACCATCTTAAGGAAATCCTGATAGCTTTTGGGGGAGGGGGCAGGATTTGTATATGAAATGTCATATTGAATAGGTCTAACCCAATCAAGCATACTTTCAAGGGACTTTGGAGGAACCCAAACTTATGTTTTTGAGGTTGTCAATAAGGGTAAGTGTTGAGGGAGCAGTAGTGAACTGCCTTCTCTGTAAACTTTGCCTATAAATGTGAGATCCTGTGAGCTCAATGCTCTTCTGATAGTTGGATTCGAGTGAAGTTAAATAGAGCTTTGCTGAGTGACTCCCTCGTGCTTAGTGCTCCGCCCTAGGGAGGATATTAAGAAGAATTATATAAGACATAGTACCTGTCCACGTGAAGTTTACAATTTTCTCTGCTAGTGTTGGGTATTATAATAATAACAACAATAATAATAACTAGCATTTATACAACACTCAAAGGTTTGTGGACGTTGCAACTATTATCTCCTTTTATCCTAAAAGTGCTATTCTTGTCCTCTTTTTACAAATGAGGAAACTGGGGCAAACTAAGATTAAGTGACTTGCCCAGGGTCACACAGCTAGTGTCTGAAACCAGATTTTAACTCAACTTCCTGACTCCAATCCCAGCACTCTACCACACCACCTGGCTGTCACCTTAGCAATATTTTTTGAAACGGGTTTCTTACATCATTGGTATTCAATTCAAATAAGAAACAGATCCCTGCAGGGCTCCGTACACTTTTGTAACATGGATTTTGTTTTTCTGGCTTTCTCAGTTAGTATGGGGAAAGGGCACAGAGAGGATGATAGAGTAGGTTAAGAGCATGTGGATTTGAAAATAAAATTTAACATAAGTTTTTTAAAAAATATTTTTTTTTAAAGACCAGGGATCAAATTTCACTTCTAGTACTTACTAGCCCTCTGGCCATGGGCAAGACACTTACCTTCTCTTGGTCTCAGTTTCTCCTTCTGTAAAATGAAGATTATACCTATAGTATACCTCAGAGGGCTGTTAGAAAGCTCAAATGACATAATCTGTATAAAGTATGATACATACATAAGGCACCTAGGTGGTACAGTGGATTGAGCACTGTGCCTGAAGTCAGGAAGACTCATCTTCCTGAGTTCAAATCTGATCTCAAACACTTAACTGTGTGACTCTGGGCATGTTACTTAACCCTGCTTGCCTCAGTTTCCTCATCTGTAAAATGAGCCAGAGAAGGAAATGGCAAACTACTCCAAAATCTTTGCCAAGAAAACCCCAGTGAGATCATGAAGAGTCAAACACAACTAATCAACTAAACAACATGATAATACATATGATAAAAATATTAGAAAACAATAAATTAACATTATCTATGTTGTATTGTATTTTGTTTTTGTTAAACATTTCCAAATTGCAATTTAATCTAGCTCAGCAGCTGTAAGGAGTTTTGCTGATTGGGCCTGCAGATGAGTTAGACACGCTGTCTTATATCTTTTTAGAGAATGTGAAGACACCTGATTTCTTTTATTTTCATCTCAGTTCAAGCATTGGGATAAATTGTCCTAGTTCCAGTTGAAATGGTGTACAAAGTATGGCCCTTCATCCTCTATTTGCCTTAAACCCAAATCACTTTGGCTCTCATTGATTGACCAACAATAGGTCCCAGCCCAAGCTTCACTTGGTCATTGTTTGGACCCTGATGGCTCAGAATGAGTGTAATTAGCAATTGGTAATGTTTTGACAAGAAACCCTGAGGGTCTTTCCCTCCCTGAATAATTTTTTTAACTAGGTAAAAGAGGCCATTCTCTGCCTCATTTCTTACCTAGCCTTGATCACTGAGTGAGCATTGCCGCAGTCAAACTGAGACCTGGGAAAGACCTTAACTTTAAAAGGCCAAGATCTGCCACTGCATCCAGAGCCATCTCCAGTCGTCCTGAACTATATCTTGCCATTGGACCCAGATGGCTCCGAAGGAGAAAGTGGGGCTGGTAACTTTGCACGGCCCTCTCTCACTTAAATCCAATTCCCTTGCAACTCATGCTATTACCTCCCTGATGTCACGGTCCTCTTCAAGAACTAAGGACAAGAGGCAGTTAGGTGGCGCAGTGGATAGAGCTCTGGCTTTGGAATCAGGAGGACCTGAGTTCAAATGCAGCCTCAGACACATAACACTTACTAGCTGTGTGACTCTGGGCGAGTCGCTTAACCTCAATTGCCACACACACACACACACACACACACACACACAAACTAAGGACAAAAACAACAGCCTGTGTATGTGTACATGTGTGAGGGTGGGTGTGTATGTGGGTGTGGGTGTGTATTGCCTCGATGGATTTTATTTGGCAAGTGGCAGGAAGTGGTTTGGCTGTTTGTGTGTACCCAGGAAGCTGCTTTGCAGAAATGCTCCCTCCACCCCTTGCAGTGCTCTCTTCCTTCTAACCTTGTATGTGCTTATGGAAAATATCAGCCTTCCATTTTTTATGAAGCTTGGACTGCTGCTCCAGAATTTCACTGACCCTTTGGAGCTGTTTCTAATTTATGCTTTGCTGAATTACTTGGGTTGAGGAAACTGTCTGTTTTAATAAAGTGAAAGCTTCACCCAGCTGCCACTGATGAGAATTCCTGATCTGTTTCCTGAGCCTCACTGACAAGGCCAAAGAGAAATTTTCCCCTTGACCTCTGATAACAGCAGGTGATCAATAGCAGGGGTATCACCTGCAAGCACATGGCTGTCAGACTACTAGGCTCTCATTAACAAGGGTTGGAGTGGGGTGAGGTGGGAGGGGAAGTTGGTTCCGACAGTTCCTTTCTGGCTCTCTTTCCAAAGCAGCATGCTCCTTGGTTATCACAGTGTATTAATTATTCATCACCTAACTTTTTTTCCAACTGTAATTAATGTGATAAGTTACACAGTGGTACTGGTAGTAAATATTATAATATAAAAGCAATTACTGAAGTGGCAATTTTAATTCAAAATTATTTTAATTACAAGAGACTCCTACTTATTTAAAATCTTGGCTCCACAGAGCCTCCTTAAGCTTCCAGAATTGTCACCACCTAAGTAATATAGAAACAGTCTGCAAAATGTTTCCTCAATAACCTCTGATTTAGTGAGCAGTTAGGGGAACCCAGGAAAGTAGATAGGTAGGATTGGACCATCTCCAAAGTAATTAGCCATTTCCCCAGCAATCTAGGGGGTTACCTATACTTTTTGTATTTTTGGAAGGAGACAAGAGGAAGTTGATGAGGCATGCAACCCCTACTGGCAGAAGAACTGGGACCTAGATGCCATGGGGCATCTCATGATGCCAAACTGGGGTGTAAGTCTCAGTTAAATTTTAGAGTTAAAAGACCTACTGAAGAATAGGATTTAGAGTTGGAAAAGTCCTTAGACGTCATTTAGTCTAGGCCTCATTTTGCAGGTGAAGTAAGAGGAAGAGAGAAATTAACTAATTTGCTCAAAGTCACAAAGGTGAGTAGCAGTACCAGAATTCAAAGGGGGATCTTTGGACTTTTCATTTGTTAAATGGCACCCAAGTGACTTGGCCAAATGCATTCCAGTCTGAAAACATCTAATCTACATATGAGGACCAGTTTGAACACCTAGCATCATCTGACCTAATAATGTTGGTGTCTTAACCTCTCCTTTCCCACCTCCAGACGCATCCCCCAAACAGTCTACATATACAGGGATCCACCACTCACTTTTCCTTTCTTGGAAAAAGAAACATCACATTCATTTCGAAACAGGGTAGATCAATTCAAAGGAATACTCCGAGGCCTGTGCCTTTTTCTTGGTCATGCTGGCACAGTGACAATTTCAGTTAAGGAACAAGCAGTCAGGATACAGAGGTCTGACTTCTTCACAGGGCTGTGCAGCACTGGGACTATTCAAATCTACTGAGAAAGCTACATCGAAATATGGCCTAGTTGAATGCTGAGGTTTTTATGGAAATGTCATCTGATTCTAGTGATGTTTTCCTTCTAGTTGGCGGCTCATTTCATGGGAGTGAGGATTGATCACACACCATGTGACAGTGCAGCCAGGGAGCCACAGAACCCAGACATATTGGCACCACACTCAGGATTAATAAAGCAAATAAAATTATATTGACCACATTCTAGTTTATTCCACTTCCTCTCTCTCCCTTTTTTTCTCCCTCCCTTTCTTTCCATTTCTCCCCCTCTCTATTGCTGCCTCCTTTCTTTTTTTTTCTTTGCTCCATGTGTCCGTAAACCAACCTTTCCACTTTCAATGATCCACAAAATACAGATGCCCTATTCTGAACAATCTTCCCTTTAAATAAAATGTCATTCTTATAATGGCCCATCACAGATTCGGCACATTCTCACCTACGGCCATGAAATGTCATTTTTTCAAATCTTAAATATCTGCAGAGATTCCTCTGTTTACTTTTGGGGGTGCATCAGAACTGGCATGATGCCTCAGTGGAGCACAGCTCAAAGAGATGACGTGACCATCAACAGCTGACAGAATCCCAATCTTGCTGTCTCAGGTCAATACACACTCAACCTGGTGACTGTTGCATTGAATTACAATGAGAGAACTCGATTGTCCTCTCCTCGACAACAATGACTGTTTTAAATTACTCATATTCACCTCTTACTTGGATTCCAGCTTTACACTCAATAGGAAATCTCACAATCCTTACCAGTTTCTTAGGGCACCTTTCATTATGACCCCCAAACCTTTGGACAAGGGAATTATCTTTGTAGTATGTATTATCAAAGAGAAATAATAAATCACATGTGGCACTTTGGGGTTTGCAAATCACCTTTCTTAAAACAATGCTTCAACTTGTATAGATTGATGCTGAGTGAGCAGAACCAGGAGAATGTTGTACACAGTAATGGCCACGTTGTGAAATGACTAACTTTGATAGGATTAGCACTTCTCAGAAATGCAAGGATCTAAGACATCTCCAAAAGTCTCATAATGGAAAATGCTATCCACATCCAAAGAAAGAACTATGAAGTTTGAACGCAGATCGAAGCATACTATTTGCTATTTTTTTCTTCTGTTCTATTTCCTCTTTCTTTTGGTTCCTCCCATTGGTCCTAATTCTTCCTTACAACATGACTGACGTGAAAATATGTTTAATAGGAATGTATATGTAAAGCCTAAAAAAAAAAAATGCTTCAGACAATGGCAAGTAGGTATGCAGTCCGCCTTTTTCCAGGAGAAGCAGCTAAGAGTCTATAGAGGCTGTCAATTAGTCAACAAGCATTTATGAAGTGCTTACCATGTGCCAGGCACTGTACTAAAGTCCCTGTCCTCAAGGAGCTTATATTCCATAGTCACAAATTACAGAGCAGAATTTGAACTCAGGTCTTCTGCCCAGCACCCTTTCTACTTCGTATATGCCCTCACTTCTCACTGTTTCCTGACACATGACCTCTAGTCAGTGGAAGGTCCTTAATTGTCCCAATGTTCCATGCTTTTTCTCACCTTTAAGCCTTTGCTTAGTGTCTCCTTTACCTGGAATGCCTTTCCTTCTCTTTTCTGTGTATGTAAAACCTGTATATCTTTCAAGGTTCCTAATTCCTTATTAAATTCTTTTTCTCACATGTGGAATATGATTCTAGAGGCCTGAAAAATGTAATACTCCTCTCAAAATGCCAAATCTATATAGAACTAATTTAATCAGACTGGAGCTCTGGATTGGAGGGAAGAACAGGGCTCACCATGCAGCTAAAATTAGAAGAGAAGCAGGGAAATGGGAGGAAAAAATTTTGCAAGGAAATATCTCTGATAAAGGTCTCATTTCTAAGATGTATAGGGAACTGATTCAAATTTTTAAGAATGAAAGCCATTCCTTAATTGACACATGGTTAAAGGATATGAATAGGCAATTTTCAGAGAACGAAATCCAAGCTATCGATAGCTATATGAAAAAAAATGCTCTAAATTACTAACAGAGAAATTCAAATTAAAACAACTCTGGAGTTCCACTTCATACCTATCAGATTGGCAAAGTTGAAAAAAAAATGCTGGAGGAGTTGTGGGGAAATAGGTACATTAATGCACTGGGGTGGAGCTGTGAACTGATCTAACCATTCTGGAAAGCAATTTGGACAACGATGCCCAAAAAGCTACTAAATTCTGCAAACATTTGTAACCCAGTGATGTCACTACTAGTTCTATGCCCCGAAGAGGTCAAAGAAAGAAGAAAAGGACCCATATGCACAATATATTTATAGCAGTTCTTTTTGTGGTGGTAAAAAAAATTGAAATTGTGAAGGTACCCATCAATTGGGAAATAACTGAACAAGCTATGGTGTATGTATGTGAAAGAATATTATTGCACTATGAGAAATGATGGAAGCTTCAGAGAACCATGGAAAGACTTGTATGAACTGATGCAGAATAAAGTGAGCAGAACCAGGAGAACAATTTATACAATAACAGCAATATTGTAAAGACATTCAATTTTGAAACACGTAGGAACCCCAATCAACACAATGACCAACCATAATTCCAGAGAATTCAAGATGTTATTAATCTCCTGATAAGAGAGGTGATGAACTCAGATTACAAACTGAGACATATTTTTTTCTGGACACGGCCAACATGGGAAATTGTTTTGTTTGGCTGTATATGACTGTAACATGGGTTTAGTTTTTCTGGCTTTCTCAATTAATATGGGGAGGGGGCATAAGAGTGGAGAGGGGGCAGGTGAAAGGAAAAGGATGTGGATTCACAAATAAAATAAAATTTAATTTAAAAAAATGTTTAAAGACCAGAGTTCAAATTCCACTAGCTCTCTGGCCATGGTCAAGGAGTTTACATTCTCTTGGTGTCATTTTTTCCCTTTGTAAAATGAGGACAATATCTAGATGCATTATATCACATAGGGCTGTTGTGAAGCTCAAATGAGATAATCTATATAAAGCATATTGCAAACTTAAAGCACTATCTAAGTGTCTAGTATTAGAAGTAGTAGTAGTGGTGGTGGTGGTAGTGGTGTTTGATTCCTTCCCTCCCATTACCCTAACTCTCAGACTACTCCAGCCCTACTCTAAACTCTACAATTGAGGGCTTAATTATATACCATCCTTCATTGTTGTTGTTCACCCAGCGACGTTATAAACTCCTTGAGGCCAGGGATGATGTCTTACGCTTTTTGTGTCTCGTGGTACCTAGCACAGCTGAGCACAATATTTAGTATTTAGTATTTAGAAAATTCTTACAAGTTGATGCATAAATCTTTATTAGCCTTAAAACTAAACTCTTGGTTCCAATTGATGCAGTTACCATTAATCAGATGTTCTCTTTGGCTCTTTCCTGAACCCTTTCCTTTTACAAAAAGTAGAATTATTCAGTAAGCTTTCAGTTGTGGTTAAAAAGACGGAAGGTAGTAACTAAAACAGAGAACATGGCAAAGGCTTAACTGTTGTACAACTAAGCTACAACATAGTTTAGGAGGGGCCACATGGTGTAGCAGAAAGAATACTGAATTTAGAGTCAGGAGGGACCTGGGTTTGAATCCTGGCTCTAGTAGTTATTGATTGTATGACCTTGGACAAATTACTTTATCTCTCTACACCTAAGTTTCTTAATCTGTTTAATCACTAAGTAATACTACAAGGCACTGAGGAGTCCCATTGCTACTCTAGTGTTTTGAGTGTATCTTGTTGGAATGGAAGTGCTAGGGAAGTTCCTGAGTCAGTGACTCTCTCTTTCTCTCTCTCTCTCTCTCTCTCTCTCTCTCTCTCTCTCTC
>NW_020954655.1:2249041-2250939 GCF_900497805.2 Vombatus ursinus
ATTTCTCACTCTCTCATATACCACTGGGGCAGGGGGAGGTGTAGCTTTGTGAATTTATCCAATGAAAATAAGCTCTAAGCCCCCATCCTTTTCTAGACACTGTAGTCCTGTGACTGTGGCGTAAGAAAATTGGCTCTTCTTGGAAGCAAACACACAGTTAGATACTACTACATACCTCTGTTTTCACTCAGCATAGAATCAATAAATAAACAAACAGTACAGAATAACTATCATACACAGAAAGCACCTACCTAAGAAAGCATCACACAGCTACAAACCACCACTTTCCTAGTCTCCAAACGACCCCCAAATATAGGATTAATCTGGACCCAGGAGTTCTAAGAAATGTACAGAATGAGTTTGTTTCAGAGTGGCAAAAGAGAGTAAATGACACAGTTTCTCCAAGGTGTTTAATTTACACTTCTAGTAGGATTGATCATTAGAAACAGAGACAAAAATGTTGGAGACTTCCAATACAGAGAATGGACTCAGGACTCCAGTGGACTCAGGACAAGACTGAGGCACTGACAGAAGGTGATATTCTCTGTTCTGGCTGTCTGGCTCTGGCAAGGACCTCCAATCTTATCTTATCACAACTAGCCTATCATGGAATAGGATGAGTGTATTTAGTTAGTAGTCAACCTGAGAGAGCAGCCATATAGTTATGGTTAGATGACCTTGCAAAGGTCCCACTGCTCTATACAGGAGGGTGGGAGAAGAAAGACAGAGAAAGAGAGGGATACTACATCAGTAAAATGGGGTTAATAATATTGGAAATCCCTTCCTCAAAAGAGTTGTGGTGAGGAAAGTACTTTACAAACCTTAAAGTACCTCATGAATATGAATTATTATTTGGAGAAAAGGAAGAACAACAAACACCAGGCAACTCATTTTTAGGTGAGCATTGGATAATCTGTACCTCTCATGTTTCTTTCCCCTTCCTCCTGCCTACATTATCCTCAACTACAAAATGAGAAGGTTGAAATAAGGATCTCTAAGATAGCTTCCAGCTCTTAAATTCTCTGATTCTTTTTGTTCTTCCCACTGATCTAGCACATCTATCAGAATCTAAGAAAAGAAGAAAAAAAGAAAGAAAGAAAGAATTCAAGTCACTGTGTAGCAACTTCTTAGCCATTCTGCTGTAGAGTATGTTTGGGCTTGAGTGATCAAATGGGGAGTGGTTTAAAAAAAAAAACACTCTATTACCTATGGATTCCATTTATCTGTTCTTTTGTTTTGTTTTGTTTTTTGTTTTTAGGCAATTGAGGTTAAGTGACTTGCCCAGGGTCACACAGCTAGTAAGAGTCAAGTGTTTGGTCTGAGGCCGAATTTGAACTCAGGTCCTCCTGACTTCAGGGCTGGTCCTCTAGCCACTGAGCCACTTAGCTGCCCCTGTTCTTTTGTCGTAAATGGTGTCAGCAGTGAAAAGTTTACCATAAAGTGTCACAGAATAAGTTCAGTGCAAGGCAATCATTCCAATTGACAGAAGACTGAGGTTTGTCACAGAAGATCAGATATTTGGCTCTTGTGCTAAATTTGCAGGACGTATCTTCACCATTAAGTTTCTCTCTCTCTCTTTTTTTTTTTAGGTAACTGGGGTTAAGTGACTTGCCCAGGGTCACACAGCTAGTGTCAAGTGTTTGGTCTGAGGCTGGATTTGAACTCAGGTCCTCCTGACTTCAGGGCCAGTGCTCTATCCACTGCACCACCTACCTGCCCCAAGTTCCTCTCTTTGATGTACTCTAGGATTTAGCTCTAGAACAACACAAGGCCGACTTGTGGAATACCAACAAACACCCAGGGTAACAAAGACACTCAGAATGAGCTTCTTCTTTCTGCCTTTCACAGAGGTTCAGCAGACACACACACACACACACACACACACACACACACACACA
>NW_020954655.1:2250978-2254917 GCF_900497805.2 Vombatus ursinus
GTATTGCTGACCTCTTGCAAACTTCCCAAAGCTTTCCTTGGTCTCTTAAGATCATAGGATCACATTTCTGGAATGGATATCCAAAGTCATATAACTCAACATCCTCATTTTACAAATGAAGAAACTGAGGTACAGAGGAATTAAATGACTTTTCCAAGGTCACACAGATAGTAAACAGGGCCAGGATTTTAACTCAAGTTCTCTGACTAGAAATTTGGCACCAGTGCACCACATTATCAATCAATCAAACATTTATTAAACATCTACTATGTGCCAGGAACTGTGTTAGGGGCTGGAGGCACAAAAAGAGACAAATGGCAATCCTTGCCCTCAAGGAGCTTACAATCTAATGGGGGAGTGGACAATATGCAAACAAATATATACAAAGTGAGCTAGATACAGGATAAATAGGAAATAATTAATTGAAAGAAGGCACTTGAATTAAGAAAGGTTGGAGAAGGCTTCCTATAGAGGATAGGGTTTTAGTTGGGATTTAAAGAAAACCAGGGAGGTCACTGGTTGGAGCAGAGGAAAGAGCGCATTCCAGGTATCTGGGGCAGCCAGAAAAAATGCCTGGAGCTGAAAGATGGAGTGTCCTGTTCTTGTTTTCAGAACAGCCAAGAGGCCACTGTCACTGGAACTGAGAGTATGTACCAGGGAATAAGGTAGAAGAAGAATGGAAAGGTAGAAGGGGGCTAGGTTATGAAGGGCTTTGAATGCCAAACAGAGCATTTTGCATTTGCTTTTGGAGGCAATGGGAAGCCACTAGAGTTTATTGAATGACATTATTGGACCTGTGTTTTAGGAAAACCACTGTAGTGGCTGAATGGAGGATGAATTGGAGCAGGGAGAGACTTAGGGCAGAGAGGTTATTGCAGTAATCAAGGTGTGAGGTAATCAGAGCCTGCATCAGAGTGGTGGCAGTGTCAGAGGAGAGAAGGGGATATATTCAAGAGATGTTGCAAAGGCGAAATCAACAGACTTTGGTAACAGCTTGGATATGAGGGGGCAGTGAGAGATAATGAGAGATCCAAGATTACTCTGAGGCTGCCAGGATGGGGAACTGGGAGAATGGCGTTTCCCTCTGCCATAAAAGGGAAGGTAGGTGGGGTTAGGGAGGAAAGGTAATGAATTCTACCTCTCTGCTCCCATGCCCTGCCACACATGGCATCATGAACTTCATACAAAATGACCTGATTTGACAATTATGCACCAGGACTGCTCCAAGCACAAACCTGACCTAAATACTCCCTCTTCCTGGAACCACCTGCTAAAGTGGACCCTCTAAACTCATCACCATTACATGACCTATGCTGAGTTCCTTTGCCCCAGCATCCATTGCTAGCATGAAGTCCACTTACTACGTATGTCAAGGATCTCAATTGCATAAGCTTCTGCAAAACTATATCCTCGGGGCAGCTAGGTGGCACAGTGGATAGAGAACCAGCCCTGAAGTCAGGAGGACCTGAGTTCAAATTCGGCCTCAGACCAAACACTTGACACTTACTAGCTGTGCGACCCCGGGCAAGTCACTTAATCCCAATTGCCTAAAAAGAAAAAAAGAAAAAAAGATTTAAAAAAAAAAACTATATCCTCATACCTACACTGCATCAGGTTTTCAGTATTATGCAAACTCAGGAACAGCACCTCCTGCTGAATTATCTGTATAATTTCCCTAAATGTTTTCCTCTAGAATTTCCCTGCCAAAGGAAGAAACCCAACTTAATTTATAACAGCTAACAAGATCACAGCTTGATCTACTCTGGCCACAGCTCTGTGTCTCAGAAACTATAATTCGGTTTCCATTAGAAATCCCTTTAGCTCATCTTCCTTGTGTCTTGTATTCCTTGGTGAGATGCAAATTAAACACCACATGCTGCTGATATTCAGAGATGCACTTTATTTGCTTTAAACACAAGAAAGAATGGAATTTTGCTTATTCAGACAGAGATGATATTAGGAGGAGAACTCCCTGGAGTCAGAAATGATCCCAAACTAAGATCTGAGAGCTGCCTTATCTCCATACTTCTCTCCAACACTCCCCTGGGCATTCACATTGCCCATTTTCAAGACCATCACTATATTGTGCTTTGTACTAAGCCAGCCAGATTCATGGAAAGGGAGAAGGAAAAATGTCTACGTGTAAGCACAAGTTAGGACAGACAAATAAAGTCTGTAAGGAGCATTAAAAAAAAAAAAGTGTGTTACGGGCTGCTTCACATTTGGAATGGCCCGTATCACTTAGGCATAAACATCCAGGAGTCAAATTTTACAGGTGAAGTTTGGGGAAATACCAAGAATGAGAAAGTATAGTGGGAGAAGAGAGGTCCTTACAGCTTTAAAAAGCAAGAGAAATTTCACTAGGCAATACTGTCAAAACTGCTACTGAAGCCGCAAGAAGGGACTGATTATTTATACCAGTTAATAGGGGAAAATGTCTTCCTTATAGATTGGGTAGAAGTCAGATCTGGGTTCTTAGTTCCCCTGATAACTATGCGACCTTGAGTAAATTACTTTAGTACCCTGTGTCTCAATTTCCTTCATTCCTTTGCTACTCAGCCTCACTCAGTGAGCATTCCATCTCTCCTCCTCTTCACTTCCAAACTCCTGAAAATGTTGTCTGCACCAAGCACCACTGCTTCCTTACCAGGCATTCTTCCTTGAACCCCTTGAATTCTGACTTCCAAGTAAAATTTAATATCTTTTGCCTCTTCATAAATCTTGCATAATATGGTACCACCATATTTTTCCAACATTCTGGTCCAGTCAAACTTGACTATTATCAGCCCCCCAAAAATGTCTTCTATTTTCTAACTTCTGTGCATTTACTCTGACCTTGTGACTGGAAAATATTTCTTTCTCTTCTTTCCTTGTTGAATTCCTACCCATCTTTTAAAATACAAAGCCTTCGCTGTTACTCTAACTCCCCCTCCCCCCAACTAACAACCTTGCCCTCTTAGACTTCACAAAACATGTTGTTTTCTACCTTTCTACTACTTATCCTGGTCTGTTTTAGATACTAATATGTGTATGTTATTCTTCTAGACTGTAAGCTTCATGAGGACAAGGACTTTGTCATCTGCATTTTTCCTTTTTTCCAGTAAATAACATAGTATAATTGAACCTGTAAAATAAAATTTAATAACAACAATAATGGTAATTATAAAGTACCCATCTTTCCTACTTCACAAGGTTTTATGAGATTAAGTGATATAATGGATTTTAAAGTGCTTCAAAAAGCTAAGTGTCACATATAGAGTAAGGAATCATTACTATTACTAATAATACTATCATTAATAAATAGTTTACTCCAACCTACCCCTTCTTGGAGGTGGGAGGTCCATAGGTGTTACACATTGCACATGTTTTTAAATTTTTTCAATATACGGATCATTTGTACTAACTTTTTTTTCCTCACTAAAAAATACTCTTTGTCATGGGATGGTTCTTAGAGAGAGGGAAGGAATGCATAGGATACTATAATAATGGAAAAAGAAAATATCAATAAATACATATGAAAATAAATAGTTCAGATGAAATTCTACTGCATCAAGGATTTTTGAACTCAATAAAGAGCGAAATTTTAAGGATGAACCATCTAGAGTCACCTTAAGAATAAACCTGGCCAGGGGCAGCTAGGTGGCGCAGTGGATAGAGCACCATCCCTGGAGTCAGGACGACCTGAGTTCAAATCCAGCCTCAGACCAGACACTTGACACTTACTAGCTGTGTGACCCTGGGCAAGTCACTTCACCCTAACTGTCTCACCAAAAAATAAATAAATAAATATAGTCAAGAAGAATTTAGATAAATTCATGGACGATGAAATCATAATGGAAAACATAGATTTGAAGCTAGATAGGACCTTAGAAGTCACTGAATCCAGTTGCTTCCTTTTTTTTTTTTTTTTTTTTTTTTTTTTTTTTTTTTTTTTTTTTT
>NW_020954655.1:2254929-2259812 GCF_900497805.2 Vombatus ursinus
GGGAGGAGGGAGACAGAGGGAAAGAGAAAGGGTGGGGAAGAGGGAAAAGAGAAGGGGAGGAAGAGAGACAGAGACAAAGGATTTGAACCCAGGTCTTCCTGAGTCCAATGTCCACTTTCTATCTGTCTATACCATGCTGCTCAAAGAACTTTGCAAATTCCAAGTCTACTGGAGCTTCACTATATGATGTCCCATCATACTGTGGAATCCAGTATTGTGGGGGTCCATGGTGGATATTCCTAATACGTACCTGTTGGTGGATTCATAGGACCATTTTGTTACATGGGATCATAGATGCAGAGCTAGAAGGAACCCCAGAAGCTCATTAAGTCTAACCCCTTCATTTTTCAGATAAGGACGCTGAGACCCCAGAAGGCTAAGTAAATTGCCCAAGGTTATATTTATAGTAGATGTCAAAGCCAGGACTTGAACCCAGGCCCTCTGATCCTAGAGTCAGTGCTTTTTAAAAATTATTCTAATAAACTTGCTTCCCTTTGCGTCAAGCAGGCTCATGTAGCGTTTATTTTTGACATCCCAGTATCACTGGAGATCTCTAAACACCCTCACAAGCCCTTCCTTTGCTCCTCCAGAGAGACGATGCGTTACCAGGACCTTTCCAGGGTAAAGGCAATTATCTTAACAGAAGGTGGGTTCTTTTCTGGTCTGAACAAAAGAGCAGACTGTCTTGGCCTTGGTGGAGAACCCATCAGACTAAGAGTTAACCAGCTCAGGTCCTCAGAGATGAGGCTCCCTGCTCCCATCAGGCAGATGCAAGGTCAATGACAAACACGCCGAGGAAGTCAGAGTTGCTTTATTTTTCTTGTGAGCAGGTCAAATAAAACACTGCTGACGCTCCATTTATCTGGGGCGACAAGCAAACACTTGGCAGCCGTGGAGAGCGTACATTGGAATCTGGCACAGCTGTCAGCCTGCTGACTAATCACTTCATCCCCAAGTTAATGCAGCACCAGGTTTCTAGCACCCTTTCATCTTGCAGAGCCAGGCCTGCCACACTCTGACCAAGAAAGCCATTAATACCCGGATTACCTTCACCTTATTTCATTTTTGCAGACCCTCCCAGCAGGAGAGTAGTTACGCCAGCGGCTTCATCAGCTTTTTGTCATTTGGACACTGCCTTGAGATAGAGACAGATATGAAGACAAAGAAGACAGACAGAGACGGAAAAGTGACAGAAGAGAGAAGAAGGGGCAGAGGGAGAGGGAGACAGACAGATGGACTCAAAAGTGTTCTGCTTTGGAGATTATTTTTGTTTTGTGATTTTTTTTTTTATACCTTGGCATCACTGAGAGAAACCAAGTACCATGCACCTGCATGGAGAACTGGCATGCTTTAAGTTTTCGTCAGCAGTGGGCACACAGAGCTTACACAGGCTACTTAAGCAACTTTCAAGGACAGTGTTAAAATAGAGGCGGAGTCTCTCTATGAACTCCGGTTCCTGGCAGTGATACTTTATTAGCTGTGCTGAGCAGAGGTGGCATGGCTAAGCTAATGCACTCTTTTCACGGAAGCATTATATATTGTGACAGACCAAACAACCTCCAGGGCTCTCACCCATCATGACTCCCATTTCAGATCTCATCCATTACATGAATGAGGTATGAAAACATTTCTCTGTTTCCCAACGATATTAATAGACTCATGGGAACAGTTCCATCTCCAGGAAGAGAACAGAGGGATCCAACCCACTTAAAGACCTCAGTTCAGGACTGACAGAAATGGCAGGGGTTGTTATCTGTTTTGGCTTTTCAAAAAACAAATTCTCTAACTCAATAGTGCCTGTTTTAGAAATAGGGATGCCAGAAAGACAATTCTTAAAGTAAGCAAAATCACACACTCGGATGTAAAATAGATGATTGGTGTCTTATTCACCGTGACTGGCGATGAGTTAACCTACCTGAAGAACCATTCTCAGCAAAATCAGAGATTAGTTTGGCAGCTCCCAGATAGTAGGAGATTTCTTCCTTTGTTCTTTCATTCATGAAGGGCCCATCTCCATGTGCCCCATATAAGATACTATTCAACTAAAATGATGCTGTTCAAATAAAACTTCAATCTAGATGACACCCAGAGCTCAGAAAAACAAATTTAGAGGTAATTTCTTCTCTACAAAACCAGTGAAGCCTGTGTACCCACATCCAGAAAAGGTTAAGAAGTTAGGCCAACCACCTCACTCTGGTGGCAGGGCAGGGGAGGGAAGATTTTACCATCTGTACCTTCATTTAGTAGGCAAGAAGATATATAGAGAGAGAGATATAGATATATACACATACATATATATATAATATATATCCATATAGTTATATAAATATAATGTATTTGTAATATATAAAATTATGTTATTTTATTTATATATTATATATAGCATATATTTATGTGTATATAATATAGACATGTCTTATATGTATACACATATACACATATGTATAGTTGTAAAGTTTGTGAGCCTGAGAAGGCTTTAGCACAAGTTGTATATATTCCCTGTGGTGGTGAATAAGTCAACTCCCTGAGTCTAAAGAAGGCAGAAATTATAAGTCAAATAGGTACATGAGCTTAAGAATAAATTATTTATTGGCATTCAGTATGCTACAAAACTGAAACACAGGAAACAACTTAAGCCCCACCAGGTAGAGTTGACCATTTCAAGGGTCTGACAGTGATTAAGCATTTGGAGGTCTAAAGTTGTTTAAAAGTATTTAATTCCCATATGGGACACTTCCTCCTTGTGCTGTTAAGAGTACGCAAATGCACCAAATGGATTAAGGAGAATTAGTAGATTCTTATGTCTGTAATGCCTAAATTTTCAGATATCCTAGGAGCATGAGATGAAATATAAGCCATGCTTTATCTCTAAGTTTAGAGTTTTCTCTGTTAAAAAATCATTTTTCTGCCAGATGTGGCATATTCTGCTTTCTTGAGACCTCCCCTTGGGGTACAAGGTATTTTCAGGACATTGAGGATCTATGTTGCCCAAGGCTTCTTTAAGGTTCGATTCTCTTTCCACTCTGGTCCATTCTTAACTCCAAAGTAAATGAGGTACGTTCTCCTACCTCTTCCCCTTACTCTTGACCTGTTTCCAGTTTATCTCATCTGGGCCTCTGGGCTTCCCTTTTTATTGCTAAAGATATCAGCTTCCCCACAGGGGTTGATGCTAGGAGTAGAAATTGGTTCCCAACAATGCAGGAAGTGAATATTAATTTTAAGAAATATCTACTCTTATGTACAGTAGCACTTTTACATTTTACCTACTTCATAGGGTTGTTAGCTTTCAAAAAAAAAAGGCATTTTAACATTTTTTACATAATGTACTTTTTGCATTACTTTTACATAATTAAGTTCTGGTTTTGTCAGAAGATCCAGTTGATGAACATGCCAACTTTTGGCAGTGCTTTTCTAGGAAACATTAAGTGTAGTCAAATACTCTGCCTTAATAACAATAACTTTACTTCTGCATGGTACATCTCAAATGCAATTTCCTCTCCAGATTCTTTCTTTTCTTTTTTAAAGTTTTAAAATTTGTTTTGAACTTAAATACAAAATAAGAAAAGAAAAAAAAAACATTGCCATGTACACAGCAGAACATGAGAAGATTCAATATAAAACAATAAATTTCCATTTCAAGAAAGCCTGTATAATAAATTCTACACATTGTTTTCAAAGCTGTCCAGCATTTCTTTGCTTCCTCATAGGTTTTCTTTTGTTCTCTGCTGTGTACTTCTTAATTTAATTTTTTCCCCTCCTCCCCACCCTGAAGACTACAATTAAGCCTACACACACACACACACACACACACACTAAACACATATATACATATATAGATATAGTTATTTATAAACATACTCATAGATACACACATACAGCCATACACACATGTAAGACCGTAATATGCCTGTTTCCACTTGTTATCTATGTCTCTGAAGGAGGATAGCATCTTCCTTCATAAATCCAAGTCTTTCCATGTTTTTCCAAATTAACCAGTTCATCATTTCCTATAACACAGCAATATTCTAACCTCATCACATTCTATCTGAGAGATTGTCCATGAAAGTTTTTTTCCCAATTTTCTGCATTCCTTCCATTCTTGGTTGCATAGGTTTTATTTATACAAGAACATTTTAATTTAAAATATTCAAAATTATCCATTTTACACTTCAACAATGCTAATGCTCTCACCTTAAGGTCTGATACTACTGAATCTATTTCCTTTACATCTTTTTTCCCCCAGTTTCTTTGAGGTTCCTGACCTTTTGTCCTTTCGAATGAACTTTATTACTATTTTTTCTAACTCAGTAAGATTTTTTTTTGAGTATTTTAATTGAATGGCATTATAGAAATACATTGGTTAGGTAAATTTGTCATTTTTTATTATATTGGCTTTACCTACCCATGAACAATAAATATTATTCAATTATTTAGATCTAACTTTATTAGTATAAAAGTGTTTTATGTTTATAATTGTATATTTCTTGTGTCTGTTTTGGCAGACACACTTTCAGATAGTTAATACTGTCTACTTATTTTTAATGGTATAAAACAACATTGAATAATGTGACTGACATAGTATAGTTTCTCTATTTTTCTCTTTTGATTAAATCTACTTTAGCTTTAACTTTGTCTGAGATCATAATTACTATCCCTACTTTTTTTTACATACTAAATTCTACTCCTGACCTTTCTTTTATGTTTGTGTGTATCTTTCATTTTTATAGCATTTCCTGAAAGCAACATATTGTTGAATTCAAATTTTTAATCTGCTATCATTTTCCATTTTATGGGTAAATTCATCCCATTCACATTCTAATTGCTTGTTGTATATTTTCCTCCTTCCTATTTTTCCTCACTATCCTTCTCACCCTATTCCTATC
>NW_020954655.1:2259843-2271842 GCF_900497805.2 Vombatus ursinus
CCTCTTCATTCCTTTGCTTTAGTTCTACCTGCTATCTTGCCCTCCTATTCCTTAACTTTCCCTCCCCTTATCCTCTCCCCTCTCCCTATCTTCTTATCCCCATTTTTCTTTCTGAATTTAGAAGACTTTTATATTCTTTTAGATATATATGTTGGTCCCTCTTTAACCCATTCTCAATGAGAGTAAGGTTTCGACACTACCCACCTTCCCCCCTATTAGCTTCTTCTGTATCAATTTTTTTTCCTTTTTTGGCCTCATTTATATGAGACAATTGTTCCTTTTTCTCTCTCCCTACATAGTTTTATTTTTTCAGAATCACCCTATCATACTTAGCTTAGCCCAAGCCTCTCTTTCAAACTGCCCAAATAAAAATGACAGCCATAAAAGAACTGATAAAATTTTCATGTATAAGAATCAAACAATTTGACCTTATTGAGTCTGTTATAATTGGTCCTTAATGTTTACTTTATATTTCTCCTGGATGTTATATGTCAAATTTTCCCTTAAGTTCTGCTGTTTTTGTCACAGATACCTGAAAGTCTTTCAGTTCATTAAATGTCCTTTTTTTTTTTCATTTGGGATTGTACTTTGTGGGGTAAGTTATGCTTGGTCTTAACCCCAGCTCTTTTGCTCCAGGAAATGTAGTATTCCAAGACCTACAGTCCTTCAATGTAGTAGCTGTTAAGTCTTGTGTAATCCTTATTGTAGCTCCATGATATTTAAATTGGTTTTTTTCTTGTTGTTTCCAATATGGTCTCCTTAATCTGGGAGCTTTGAAACTTGCCTGTTCCTGTAAGTTTTCCTCTTGGGATCCCTTTCAGGTGATGATTGCTGGATTTTTCTATTTCTGCTTTGCTTTCTTGTTCTAGAACTTAAAGGTAATTTTCCTTGATAATTTCTTGTAATAATGTATCAAGATTCCTTTTTAATCATACTTTTCAGGCAGTCTGACTATTCTTATATTATTTCTCTTCAATCTGTTCTCCAGATCAGTTGTTTTCTGATGAGATGTTTCACATTCTCTTCTATTTTCTCATTCTTTTGATTTTGTTTCATTGTTTCTTTGTGTCTTAGAACATCATTAGCTTCCTTTTGCCCAGTTCTAGTTTTCAAGGAATTATTTTCTTCCTTAAGTTTTTGTCTCTCTAGATTCTTTATCAGCTACATTCTCTTTCTGCTTTGTCTGGCATTCTAATTATTTTGTCTTTATCTTTACTTGTATCCCTTGTGCCTAACACAGTGCCTGGTACCTAGTAGTCACCCCTTTAATCAATTAACTCCAGTAGTTCAGAATCAAATATAAAATCTTCTGTTTATCTTTCAAAGTACTTCATAACTTGATCCCTTCCTACCTTTCCAGTCTTCTTACACTTTACTCTCCTCTATATACTGTGTTCCAATGAGACTAGCTTCCTTGACTTCCATCTCTTGACCCTGGGCATTTTCACTGGCTGTCCCCCACACCTGGAATTATCCTCCTTCTCATGTCTGTCTCCTTACTTCCCTGGCTTCATTCATATTCCAGTTAAAATCTCATCTTTTGAAAGAAACTCTTCCTGATCCTTCTTGTTGCTAATGGCTTCCTTCTACAACGTTTTCAACTTGTCCTTTCTATTATCTTGTTTGTACATAATTGCTTGTGTGTTGCCTCCCCCATAGGACTGTGAGTTCCTTGGGAGCAAGAACCTTTTTTTGTGGGGGGGGTTTTTGTTTTGTTTTGTTTTTACCTTTCTTTGTATCTGCAGCACTTAGCACAGTACCTGGCACATAGCAGGATCTCAATAAATGCTTATTGTCTTGACTTAATAAAGGTATATTAGATTAAATTTTTAACCCAAACAAGGTATGCTAAGTATCAATTCTATACCTGTAAAGGAAAGTGCAAAGACACACAAGAAACAGCACTGCAGGGAAAAGATATAGGATATATCTGTTCATTTTCCTGAGAGAAAGGAAAAGCCAACTCATTCTAATAAGAAAATGATAAAATAGTCCAAAAGAAGTGTAGCTATTTAATACCACCAGTTATGAGATTTCAGTTATCACACCTTTCACAGAAGGTATGATTATATCTGAGTGAATTGTCCTGGGCCTCAATTTCTTTACCTGCAAAATGGAGACAGTGGATTATATGAACTCAAAGGGCCCTTTGAGCTTTGACATTCTATGATTCCCAGCCTTTTCCTAAAATAAACAAAATAGTTTTTTTAATCATTCAGTCTTTATTCAGCTCTGAAAATCCAGAGAGTATTGGCATGTGATGTCTCCTTTCATGGTCATCCCTAATGAAATCTCCAGCCCTTTCCTCTGGATTTGCCTCCTTTACTCCCACTATTGCACTGCGTTTTTTGGACGTAGATCTGAAATAGTGCAGTTAGTGACTTGGAATGTTTGATTATTTGCAGCTCTGGCTTCCCTTGGTATTTCCTCACTGTCATTTCCATCCTGGGACATTTTGGACTAGCATTCCACTCTTTTTTTTCCCTCTTGTTTGGGCTATGAAGGGATTCGGCTTTATGTCATCATGTAGCTGGAATCTTCTTCATATACAGTTTAAATAAATTTATCCGGACATTTTTAGCAATGCTCACTGGAAATAGAAATCTCTTTCTTGCCAGCATTCTCACAATTCTTAAATTTCAGGCCTTTTTTGGCTTTCTAATTATTTTGTGTATCTCTCAGACTGTATTAATTTGGTATAGTCCCATAGTGTATCATTGGGATTTTTTACATGTTTTTTCTTCATTCTTTGGGCAATCTCTTCCAAAGGATCAATATAATTGAAGGAAGGAAGCAGCAATAGTAGAACACAAGATTTAAGAGTCACAAGACCTGGGCAGCTAGGGGGCATGGTGGATAGAGCACTGGTCCTGGAGTCAAGAGGACTTGAGTTCAAATCCAGCCTCAGACACTTGACACTTACCAGCTAAGTGACCCTGGGCAAGTCACTTACCCCCACCACCTCCCTCAAACTCCTTCTTCCCCCCCAAAAAAAGTCACAAGACCTGGGTTTTGACCATATCTCTGCCACTTGCTTCCTATGTGACCAGGAGCAAGTTACTTTGGCTCAGTGCCTCAGCTTCCTCATCTAAAAAAGTTAATTCCTGACCTACCTACTTCATATCATTATTAGCCCAGTATTTCAATGGTTCCTTGCTGGAAGGTGGATATTCCTTTCATCAAGGTAGATGATGACCTGACTATACCCCATCATCCTGTCCAATTCTTGTTCATATCTTTCTGTCAAGACTTATAGGGAATTCCTCTAATATTCTGGAGGCCCTCCTCTGTTATTGGGGTTTTTTTTTAATAACCAGAATGGTATGAAACTTAAATAAGAACATGTGCATACTATATTTTGTATATAAAACAGTATACTGATGTAAACTATTTATCATCAGCCTCTTTTCATATTTGGTACGTAAGATTTTTTTTTTCGAAGACTGCTGACACCGGGGCCATAGGCAGAATTAGGGAATCTAGGAAAATTTGGAGAGGTACAATGATATTAACTCCCTTTTTTTAAGCACACAACTCACAATAGTAAAGAAGGTAAATTCTATGGAAAATAAACAAAATAATAAATAATATATATAATACATAAAATAAAAAATAAAACATAAAATAAAACCCTTTTTGAACTCTCTGATGAACAACTCACTCCCAATGATTGATCTAAATCCTAGCCTCTTGAAGTATCAAATATGTAGGCTTTCTCTTGTTTTAGATTGTGGCAAATGACCTTGAATGATATTTTTAGTTGCTCCTAGCAGGGAGTCGTAGGTCTGGTTCACTTACTGAACTGAATAGTTTTCTCGGTCCAAGAAAGATCCAAAAAACTTCAGTTGAGGTTTCCATAGTTGGGTTTCATTTTCGCCAAAGGCAAAAACCTTAAAGGTTCGCCTTGGCTGATGGAAGACAGTTATCCCTGCAGTGCAACCCAACTCAGTAATATAGTACCAAAGCAGAGACTTCCTCTTACTGTCATTATTCTTTTGTCCACCTATCTTGTTGACTTTTAGCCATAGAAAAGATTGGTCCCTGGTTAGTCTACTCCTTTAGCAGAGTTCCCATCACAAACTCTAGATTCAGATATAGTGACCACAAACCTTGATTCCTTTCTTGATTGAACACTCTCCATTAGTTTAGAAGCTTGTGAAACGACAGATTTCTCCCTAATTAGCTTTCTTAAACATTATTCAAATCAATCAAGAATGTCAACAGTTTTAGCTAGTTACTGGCCCCACCTAAGGCGCAAGAGACTGTACTTCTCTGTCTTCTAGCATGTATTTCCTTAGGCAAGCTCTACTCAGTAGGTTAAGTGAAGGGGAAAAGATACCAGTACCCCTACATTTATATTTCTCTTTGGCAGGAGTTCAGTTTTCAGTCTGTTTCCAATTTATCCTTTACTAAAAGTCAGGACTTGAGCCAGTTTTCAAGTCTGATAATTATGTCTCGAAACATAAATTTTTCAGTTCTGTAAACCTCTTAAATGTTTACCTGATGGTGAGTATGGTCACAAACAACAACAACAATAATCAAAATAAAAAACATTGTTCCTCTCATCCATTGTTTTCCCATAAGGGAAAGTGAAAGGAAGGCAATAAGCATTTATAGAGTGCCCACTGTGCACCACATACTGTGCTAAATGCTTTATAAATATCTCATTTGATAGTCTTTCCATTTTACCAGTTCTAATCTATGTCTCAGTATACCTTCTTATATTGCTCCTAATCCATTATGTGAATTTAGACTCCTCAATTTAATATTAGCCCAGGAGGAATGGCTGAATCAGCTGATAGAGCTTATTGAAATCTTAGAGGATTTAAATCCCTGATCTTTAGTTCCATGTTCTCAAAGGAGGTAACATATGTAAAGTCCTTGGCAAACCTTAAAGCCTTATTTAACTTAGAGGAAGCTAGGTGGCCCAGTGGATAGAGCACTAGATTTGTAATCAAGATCTGAGTTCAAATTTGACCTCAGACATTTACTAGCTGTGTGACCCTACACAAGTCACTTAACCTCTGTCTGCCTTAGTTTCCTGAGCTCTAAAAAAAGGGAGGGGAATTAATAATAGCACCTACATGCCAGGGTTGTCGTGAAGATGAAATTAAATATTTGTAAAATCCTTTTCAAACTTTAAAACACTACACAAATTCTAGTTATTATTATTATTATTATTATTATTATTATTGACCTTGATCTTTGACCTCTGAGTTAGTACACAGTTGTAGCACCTCAAATTTGCTTCCACACTCCTTTATAAGGTAAACACTAGATTTCGTAAGAAAACTTGAGTTTGAATACTTACTGAGAAGTTATTAGTTCATTTTTCTCACCTGTAAAATGGGACTAGGAACATGTAGAAAATGCATGTTCTTGTGTCTCCTCAATAAAGTTAAGCCCTTATAAGGTTAACCCCTTGTCAAGGTTAACACCTTATCAATATGGTAAACATGAATAAGACCTTTATTCAGACAGGGATGGTATCAATCTGATAAGGTAGAAGCTTGCCTTTTCCTTTTAACATTGTATCTGAGAAAGATTGATTAAGTCATGGCTAGACATAAACCTGCACTATATACAATACTATAATGGGTGTTTTGCTAGCCTGAATACATGAGAACTGAGGGCCTTTTGCCTTTTTCAATTTTTTTTTGGTGGATACCTAATTGTCAGTCAAATTTGAATATTGTAGGGAAAACCCTTGGTAGAGGCATAAACCAAAGAGTAATTTATGAAACTGAACCAAGGCTATGTAAACCTAGAGTTTCATTTCTTGACTGTGGGTAACATTTGTGGGGCTTATCCAGTATTTTTTTTAATTGTTGTTGTTCCTAGACATGGTCTACCAGCATTAATAGCCTTGTACTAGCAGGCAGTAGGTTACATCTACATAATTCACAGGGTTTTGTGAAGAAAATATTTTGTAACTTGTAAACATGAGCTTCTAATGTTTAAGGGAAAAGATGCTAAGCCTAAAGAAATCATGTAATACCTTTTGAAAGAACATTAGCTTTGTAGGCTGAAGAACTGATAAAATTTTTCTTCTATCCTCTGTTGGGTATATCACATCAATCATCAAACATTTGAAAGAACCTACACTGTGCGAGGCACCATGTTAGATTCTAGGGATAACCAAAAAATAAATAAATAAATAAATCTCCTTTACATGACTGAGTTGCTTGCTTACTTCCATTGGACGACAAGTGATTCTTTTTTCCATTAAAATCAGTTCTCAGTGAAGTAGGCAAGTTGTCCTTACTAAACTATAGAAAAGCAGGGTTTGGGTTTTATTTTGTTTTTTTGAGAATGAGCACTTTCAGTTGTCATGTTGATTCCTTGACCTGGGAATCAGGTTATACCAAGGTAGCCAGAGCAAAAACAAATTATTTTGACATCCAGTGGCCCAGTAGGTAGAATGCTGGGCCTGGAGTCAGGAAGACCCAAGTTCAAATTCGGCTTCAGACATTTACGTGTGGGAGACTGGGTAAGTCCACAACCTCTGTTTGCTTCAGTTTCCTCAACTGTAAAATGTGTATAATAAATAGTAGCAACAAACTCACAGGGTTGTTATGATACAGTATTTATTTTTTTAAAAAAAGCATTTAGCACAGTTCCTGAAAGTACTATATAAATACTTATTCTTCTTTCTATCCAGGGAACGCTTCAGAAAATATCCCAAGGGCAAGCACCACGTAGGATGAGGGAGAGGCTACAGTACATGATCCTATTTAGGTCGAGAGACAGAAATCCAGGAATTCAGGCCCTTCTAGGTAAAGACCCTAGAATATTGCTAGGCCCTGCTGGGGTAGGTAATAGTAGGCAGAGTGGCCATAGAAGACCTCATATGGGATATGGCTAGTAGGGAGGAATGAAAACATCTGGTAGCTTCACATATTTTAACTAATTATTCTTGCTAATTAGGTGCTAGGTTCCATTATTTCTAAACTGATGGAGGAATATATAAATGTTATCAGTACCATCTAGGTTTCAGGACCCTGACCAAAAAAAAAAACCATTCTCTCTACCCTGAGTATATATCTCAATAGGGGACTAAGATTCCCCATGATTCTTATCTTTATGTGTCTGGAAGTTTCTGCTTCTCTTGAATTAAAACATCCCCTCTCTAATGAGACTTTCACATTTGCCTGGTGATAGGGCATCAGTGACAAGCTTTTTTAAGTTTACAGTTACAGTGTCAAAATTCCTGAGACTATAGAAAAAATAAGAATACCTTTTTGCTACCCACCCGTCTCTTTTAAGAAGAATACATAGTATTTGGATGGATTTTGCTTTGCCAGGGCCCCAGGGATAAGTTTTTACTGTGTTCGTCTCCCACCATGTAAATGTCGTCTGGTACTTAAATAACATTGATAAAAAGGGAGGATGGAGGGAGGGGGAAGAAGTAAAAAAGAGAGAGAGAGGGAGAGAGGGAGAGGGGGGGAGAGAGGCAGAGGAAGAGAAATAATGTTGTTGGGGTACTGAGAGTCAATAAATCAACAAGTGTTTATGGAATATTCACAGAGCATATAGTCAGAAGGAACTGTAGCTTTGTGTAATACACGTGGAATTCCTACTAGTTTTAGGCACTGTTGGCACTCCAGCATTTTATAGAATACTGAACAGACAAAAAGCCTTGTCTCCAAATAGCTTTCTAACTAAAGTATCAAGATGATCCTTCACTATTTATGCAGGGGTCCAAAATGAGTTAGGCTGCAGGCAGTTCATTTCAAAAAGATGTGACCCCTCATTCACAGTAGCTTACACTCTAAGGCTATGTTCTTTGAAGATCCATGTTCAGACTGAGCCTGGGCCAGATTCCCAAAAAGACTAGTCTGGCAGCTAAAGAAGGGACATGATGAGCACACAGTTTAGATTAAAATTGGAACTCCCTCAAGCATCAGAGTACTTAGTCAAACAACTCACAAAACCAGTAAAATATTTCTTGAAACCAAAACACAGAAAGCAAACAAACCATCCAAGAGAGAATGTGCGTAAATTGTAGCAGAAGGAATTTAAGCTACATGTAAAGAAGTGTTCCCTGGCGGTCAAGATTGTTGGTTCTGGAAACTCCTTTCCCAGAGATCGGTTAGCAGTTAAAAAGAGGCTTTAAATCCTTAGGAGTTATCTTGGTATTGTGGAAAAGGCACTGGTCTTAGAGGCAGACATTCTGGGTTTGAGACTTGGCTTTGATACTTACCAGCTTTATAACTCCAGGCAAGTAGTCATTTAATCTCTATAAGCCTCAGTTTCCTCATCTGCAAAAGGCAGATAATATTTGCAGTACAATACCCCAGGGTTGTTGTGAGCAAAGTGCTTTGTAAACCCTAAAAATACTGGATAAATGTGAGCTAGCATTATTTTAGGAAAGTTTAGGAGCAGTTCTGGCTAAAGAATTTTTCTACCATGATTCCATCATTGTGGTCATCAATAAAAATTTTATTGAGAGTCTTCAAGGTTCAGGGCACAATGCTGAGTACTATTCAAGTTCCAAAAAATGTTACACACCTTTTTAGTTTCATAGGAATTTGTACCTCTGTGTCAACATGACACAGAAATAATTGACTCATGCTGTTATTTCAGTTTCTTTTTTAATCACTCAATTAAAAAAAAAAAGATTGGTCAAACCAATTCTTTGGCATCTTATATACAAAACAATCATCTGACTGATTGCATTTTTTTTACTTTTCAATTTATAATTTAATTGTTGGGTATACATACTATAAAGAACCCTGTCCTGAAGGTTTTTTTTTTATTTTCTTGATTCTGTAGCTAGGAATCCCTTGTGGCTTAGTGAATTTCTTTCTTTTTATTTGTCACTGTATAAAGACTAAGATTATTGTCCTCATCAGTTAACTGGGTCATGCCAGTCATCTTCCAGGACAGCCGCCCTGCTGGACTTGAACCAGCTTAGCTCATGTAATGGTGACAGTGATAATAGTACTTGGTATTTCAATAGCACTGTTATCCTCAAGGAGTAATTGGCAGCTTCCTTGAAATAAAGGTAGGAGTGATCCTGATTTTACATCCTGGAGCAACCAAAGCATGTCACAAAGAAGAAATTACTTTCCCCCATCCATGGGAAATCAGTGTTCCTGGCTCCACATTCTGACCTGCTCTTCCTCATGGTTCATACCTCTCACCTTAGCCTTGGTCACAGATACATTCTATTCAGGTGAATTATGAAAAAGGTCCCTCATATTTCTTTGTTCTTGTTTAATATGTTATTTTTTAAAGCAAGTCAGTTTGTCAATGTAGATAAACTTCCTAACTTGAGGAATTCATTTCTGGCAACATATATTTCACATTTTAGATTCTGCCCACCTGGCATCAAATGGTGCTATTACTATGAGATAGTGGCAATAAAAGTAAGGAAATATATTGACTGCATAATGTATGTCTTGCTGAAAAATTAAAGTACAATTTTTAAAATCTAGTAAGTCACCCTGGGAGTGGCAGTATCTTACTGAATATACAAAGCATGAATGTACTAATAACTAGCACCATATGTTCTGTCTTTTTTTTTAACTTAAAGAAGTTTGAATGCATTAGTCAGTGATCAAAGCCAATATTCATTATCCTGAACCAATTGAGGTGTTCCTTATTCATCTTGATTTGCCAGTTTTCAGCAACTACATTTCCAAAGTGTGGAAGAGAGACATACCCCTTCCCTCTATATCCCTTGAAATTGGGAAGCATTTTTGCCATGTGGCTTTTTCATTGTGGTGGGGACTACCAGCAGAACTCTTAACATGGATTCCAGATGTTCCTGCAGAGTCTAACAATTCTTTTATGACTCCAGCAATAGTAGCCATTTCTATTTAGCTAACAGGGAAGATCGATTTTTAGGTCAGGAGAGAAGAAAGATATATTATAGTCCTTTTATCCTCAAACTTCCCTTATCCTCTGTCTAGAAATTCTGGATTCCTCACTCAACACCAGACACAAATGATGGCCTGGAAATGAAATCATAGCAGCTAGGGAAAAGCATAAATGTACAGATGTTCTCTGATGTTAAAGAAGCTTGTCAGGCAGCAGGTATTGACAGTGACATTCTGGGAAAGAATCAGAACCATGAAGGCAAGTTACTCTCAAATGATGGTTTCCCTTAACCCTTGTGTTAGAAAATTCATTTCTGTTTTCAAATTCTCTGTAAGCTGTTTCTTCCCTTGTCTTTTTGAGAAAAACAAGACTCTGTTGCTTTAATAACATTCTGACCTGAGATTTATGAATGACTGTTTTTATCTGTTTGGTGGGTCACTATGGCCCAAGAATCCATCTCTACTAGTCAGCTTTCTGGTGATGAGTCTCTCCATACATAGCTAGGCTGGGTGGTACTGAGAGAGTAGGCTGTACCCTATTCTCTCTGTCTGTATGACCCTACTCAGAGCTTTTCCAGTCTGTACTTCATTGATACTGCCTTCAGAAGTCCAGAGTCACCTCCACGATACAGTGAAGGGTGGAGCAGGGATTTGTGGAAATGATAGATGTCTGTCCTGGTGAAAAATGTCTGCTCCAAAAAACAGGCTAAAAGAGGCCTTTACTTAAAGCAGAGACAGGAAAACAATATACACACACTGACAACAACAATGTAAATGAAAAGAACCACCACCACAAAAGAATCAAAACTGAATGTTATTAAATTATAAAGAAAAAAATTGGCCCCAAAGATGAGAACAGGCCTTCCACTACACCTCTGTAGAGGTTGGGGGTTCACAGGTATGAAATACTGCATTTGACATCAGACTTTTTTTTGATTCATTCATATATTTAAATGAATTTTTTTATCTTCTTCCTCTTTTTCTCTCCCTTTACAAATTCTTTCTTATAAGGGATAGGACTGTAGGAACAGGAAAGGGAAGAAATTAAAAAGGGAAATCTGGGTAATGTATAGAACCAAAAGCTAACAACAAAAATTATTTTTTAAAGTTTTTTATTTAATCCAATGTATCATGCACTTTGAACCATAATGTGGATAATTTCCAATTAGCTGGCTATTTATTAACATACAATCCCATACCAGCAACAAGCCACAAGTAAATGGCAAACAGGAGTTTTGCTGACCAAATGACTCTGTGTGTTCCAGGAACTATTGTTTTCTCAGTTTTCAAATACACACATTCATTTCTTATTCAATTCAATTAATAAAGGACCTTGAAGATGTCAAATATTTTGTGAGTGCTGAGTGGTTTTATTTTTTTGGCAGTAAAAGCCTTTGCTTGGGTGTATGCTATTTGAATTTTTATGGTTAATTACCTTTGGAAAGAGTAAATTTTTCCTGTTGTCTTTGAGTACATGATTATGCTCTGGCAAATTTGAGTGTGAATGTGAACATCAAGTATGAATTTTAAAATGCCATTCCTGTAAACTGCTGCATTGGGGTTGAATTTTAAAAGTCTGGAATCTAAAAATGTGCATGCAATAGGCCTCAGTCCTTCAATAAGGATGCAAAAGAAGCTCATTGTTTGTAATGGGGACCCTGCTTGTGTGAGGACAGCAGAATCAGAATGAGTGCAGGCAGGAAGATGGGAGGAGACAGGGCTATATAACATGGGTTGGCCCCAGCTTTGAAGAAAACTCAGACATAAAGCAGAATAACGAACATGCCAATTTTTCTAACCACTTTGTTTTTCCTAATGCCTGCCGTGTCTCTGCTTCTCCTTAGTGACAATAATGAAGTAATCAGCAATCATTTCTACACTTTTGGGGGGCATTTCAAGCATTGTTTTCCTCTTCCTTTCTTGCTACTTCAGGCTTTGAAATGCACCTGAAAAGTCATCCCCCCATCATTGTGCATCAGCACAACAGAAATGGGCAATTGAAAAAAAAAAAGTTTCCTCCCTACTAAACCAGTGCCCAAATATTAGAAGCATCAACTTCCTGGCCCAGTTTTTTTTTTTTCCAGATGGATTCCACTAACCCTGATTTTTTTTTTCTTAAGTCCCAATTCCAGATTGTAGGTATGCACATAGCTATGACTGGAGAGCCTTAGCAAA
>NW_020954655.1:2271871-2285440 GCF_900497805.2 Vombatus ursinus
GATGTTTTTGTGTTTGTTTATGTTGTTCTCTTTTCCTCCTCGGTGGGTTGTCCGTGGGGCTGGCAGCGCGGTGGTTCAGCAGCAGGCCAATAGCAGACCCTCGGGCCCCTCCAGCAAGGGGTCGAGCAGCGGCAGCTCCAGCAGCAGCAGCAGCAGCTCCAGCGACTCGGAAAGCAGCTCTGGCTCGGACTCGGAGAGCGAAAGCAGCTCCAGTGGGAGTGAAGGCAGCAAGCCTTCTCACTACTCCAGCCCAGAGGTAAGACCTCCCCCCAATCTTCCCAGAGCTCCTGGCCGGCCCCCTCCCTCTGCTTTGGTTCTCCTTCTTGCCTAAGGGTTTCCATAAGGCCAGACTCTGTCTCTTTCCTCCCCAAGTCCTCCCAAACCCTCCATCCAGGCTTGGCCCTAATTAAAGGAGCTATCCCTAGGCCAAATCCCCTCATTAGGAAGAAGGACTTTATTTATCAGTTAGGCAAGTATTGTTTTGAATCACTTTCCCTACTCTCCCCCATCCCCTCTGCTGGCCGGAGGAAAGGGACTGCATTTGAAGCATGAGGGCTATTGCTCTTCTTTGTCCCTGGGATATCCATCCTGACTTTCCCTTGTTGCCAGGTATTCAGGGAACCCAGCAGATGAAGGATAACCTATGGATCAAGTCGCACTAGGGGTCAACTGAGGCAATAACTAGATAGAAAAGTTCATGGCCTAATAAGTGTGACCATATATAAATCACAGAGAAAGGGGGTTTTATGGATTAGACACGGCTATGGCCTCACCTTTTTGCAGTTTGTCACGGGTCAGGAGGACAGAGAGCTATAAATATTAGCAAAAAAACAAAAAAACAAAACAAAAACCCACACTTTCTTAGTTGCGTTTTCTTTGTGAAGATTATAAAAAGAAAAATTAGCATCAGCTTACAAATAATAATAAAACCTTTTATTGCCATGATGAGTATCTTTGGAGAAGATCTAGGTGCCTCATATAAAGACATTATAAGGCTCCAATAAAAATCATTGCAATTTCTATGTTAAAGTGGAAAGGGAAAAACTAAGTAGTAATTCAGCATGAATATTCTTGGGGGAGGGCTGAGAACAAATTTCTGGAGTGGGGGGACTCTGCAGATAGACTTTGATGTCTAAAGAAGCAATAAAAAGCAACTCTATCTTAGTGTAGAAACATGAAGTTTGTATGAGTTACATAGTTTCATTTCTAAGATTTTTTTTTTTAACTCACAAAGCCACCTACACCACCTTGGGGATCAAATTTCTAAATAGGCCCATGAAACTGGACCAACAATTGATAACTATGTTAATATGGTTGAAGTTCTAACCACCTACTATGTAACACATAGCATCACAGATTTTGGCCAGGAAGGGAGCTTAGAGGCCATCTAGTCCAACCCCCTCATTTACACACGAGGAAACTGAGACTCAGAGATGTTAAGAGACTTGATTAAGGTCACACAGGGAGTATCAGAAGTGGAGTTGGAACCCAGGACTTCAGACTCCAAAGTCAATGCTCTTTTTACTGTGCCACACCCACCCCCACCCACCCACCTCCATCACACTTTTATGCCCACTTTTATAGTCACAGTTGCCAGGTAAGCTTAATTAAAATGTGTCTGATGTTATCATTTAAAAGTGGCTCAGCATTTAGGGAGCATTAGAATCACTCTTTAAGTTCTTTCAGGTGCTCCATGAGCACTTCTGGGAGCTGCTACTAGGGGATTAGTGGTGTCTCCGGATAGTACAGGCACTACAATTAGATTTACTAAAGTAATGGATAATTGAGAAAAAAAATAAGGATTCCCCTCCACTTAATGCACTTACCTTTTCTTTTCATAAAGTAAGACTATTACTGTTTATGCTACCCATAAACATCGAGATATGCCAAGAAAAGCAAATCTTAGAGGAAAGATCTTTGAAACAGATACATTATCCGTTGTTACTTATTTCTTGGCTCCTTCTGTTAACATTGGCTTTTTAGATAATCTCCTACATAAGGGGTTCCTCAAGCCATTTTCACTACTTCTAGCTGGCCCCTTCTTTTCCAGCTATCTTCAGCTCCTCCTTAGATGACAAATGTTCTCAAGTGGCTCTTCATTTCTTTAGACATAAGCACCTTTCCAACAGTCTGGTTCTGAGGTGTGATGGAAAGAGCAATGGCCGTGGAATCAGAGGACCTATGCTGCCCCTCCTGCTTATTTCCTGAGTGATTCTGGAGCAAAACCTTTAGCCTCTCTCAATTTCTTCATCTGTATAATAAGAAGACTGGACTCTAGGTGATGACCTTTAAGTCATCCAGCTCTAAGTGTATGACTCTAGGAAGATAAAAGATAAAACATGAGCAGCTTATAACCTCATGGATTGGGGGGGGGAGGGCAGAAATACACAAACAATGATGTTATAAATGATGCTATCCATACCCTAAGAGAAGTATAAACAAAGTTCTATATGGGGTCTACAGGAGGGAGAAATTAGATACAGTTGAGGAAATTGGGGATGCTTTCATAAAGGTGATAGCATTTGAGAGGGGCCTTGAAGGCATGTAATATCACTCCCCAGCTGTTTTTAATTCCTCACTCAGGGCCACTCCAGTCACCTAAAAATGTACAGAAATGAGAAAACCCTACATGTTAAAGGAGCTATACCATTATTATTCCTGTACAATCTGAAATAAAACAAAAACACACAAGCGGAGTTAACGGAGTTCTTCACAGTCTACTTACAGGGAATAGAACAGCAGGTCTCCAAAGATAAAACAGAAATATTTTATGTCAGAATTTTAGAGGAAAAAAAAAACCCAAAGAGTAGTGATAAGAAATGGGTCCATGTCCTGGTAAGAAAAGTATTGGGCACTTTGTGAAATGCATAATGTCCAGGACCTTTCAGTTTTCTGATAAAATTTTAATCTCATACCTCCTGAAATTAGACTGAAAACTTAGCTAAGAAGAGCACAGTTACCATTCTCTTTAAAGTATATTCTTTCCAAATGTCTTTGAGGTAATTACAAAGATTTCAGCTCTCTTGTACATTTCCTCCAGCAACAATGTGGGGTCAATTAGCAGAGCACGATTCAAAGAAGCTCCTGACTAAGGAGCTGGATCACAAGTCTCTTAAAAAAAAGATCACCAAGAGTTAAAGGTGCCTGAGGCCAGTTACCTTTCCTAGTAATTTACCCACCTATGAGTAAAAATCTGAGAGTATAAAATGTCGGAGCAGCAACATATTAATAATACTCTATCATTTTACAATCTCATTTCTAGAAAATAATGTATAGGTTTGACTAAAAATAAAGGTTTCTTCTTAGCACACTACCCTACCCCACCAAAATAAATAATAAATGTACTCTTCCTGTGCAGGTGGAATCAATTTATACAAGTTTTTCCCATAAAGAAAAAAATGTGGGTGTATTTATTCATTTATATGTCCAAAAGTTATGCTCATAGACCCAGGGCTGGAAAGAACCTTAGAGGTCATCTAGTCCAGCCGCCTGATTTTGCAGATGAAGAAACTGAAGCTCAAGGAAGTATAATAAGTTTTCAGTCAATCAACCAAGTATTTATTAAGTGACTTCTATGAGAGTCAATGTGGTATAGCACATAGAGAGCTGGCTTTGGAGCCAGAAAAAACTGAGTTCTTTGACACAGACTGGCCATGTTGCTCTGAGCAAGTCACTGAACTCTTATTGCTATAGGCAACCCTCAGACTCTAAATTACTCAGATGTTGATCTGTATTGATAGAATAATTTCACTCATCCAGGAGCTCCTTGTCAAATGAAATCATAGGTCCAGTCCTTAAGGCAAGAACTATGCACATATTACCTAACTTGACCAAAGTCACATGAATAGTCCATGACAGAGCTGGGATTCAAACCCTGGTGCTCTTATTCCAAATCTAGTGCTCTTTCCATTACAAAATGTAGAGAACATCAGTTTGAGAAGAATTTACTATTACCTTACAGTATGCTCCCCAACAATGCTAAGTATGCATCTCCCTTCTTTACCATAAAGGATGTGATCATAATGTAATGAAACTTGTTTCCATGAAATCACTCTTTATAATCACTCAAGTTACTTCATAGTTTCACCATCATGTCTACTGTGGGTACACAGGTGTTCTGGGGATGAGGTTGCCCCAATTAATGTCAATCAATCAACCAAACAGTATTAGGCAATTACTAAGTTCCTGGCATTGGGCTAGACACTGGAAATACAAGCATCATTAGTTATATTTAACAAGATACTACTGTAATAATAACAATACATTTCTATAGTGCTCTAAGTCATGAAACTGCACCAAAATATCATTTGCCCAATTATCCATTCATAACATCTTATAGAATGTAGTTTCTATGTAACAAACTGCTCCTTAAAGTCATCTTGCCTAACCCTAAACCAGTTAATAGCACTAAACTGATTATACTTTAGAGATGCAAATCAAATCCCCATAACTAACTGAGATCCTAGGGTTGTATCTTCTTGTACTGCTTTGAAATGTAATTGCTGAGGATGCCATTTCTATCACTGGTAACATCCCAAAGTACAAGAAAAAGAAAAGGATTCATACCCTGAGGTACCAGCAGGTATCTCAGTTTACCTGTATGAAAAAATCCTCTGGACTCACCTCTATTTTTTATGAGTTATTTATAGCTTGAGTTGTTGAAAGCCATTTTATTTTACATAAACAACCATAGCATAATGATGTTATATCCTTGAACTAACATGAAAGAGTCATTGAGTCCCATTTTTCCATAACTGGTGAGTCATCCCATCCACTTAGTTGCTTCAAAACTCAGTTTTTGGAATTACCTTTTAGCTTCCTTCCCATTATCTTATACATCCTCATGTAACTGCTCTCTAGAATATGAAAAAAAAGATGTTTTTTCATTCCTATGCCATCTTTTTTTTTTTTTGGTACACACAAAGTTCTTTATCACCATATGATTCACTAGAGGTTCTTCATATAAAAAGTAAGAGGGATTCATTAAGTTTCCACTACCTAAAAAGCATTAGATACTATAGAAGCTATAATACACGTAGGCAGCATTGCCCTTGATGAGTTTACAATCTATTTGGGTGATAGCATAAATAGCTAGAGAACAAAACCAAGGCAACACTTAACACAATAGTTAAGCACTTGGCAGTTCTGGACTAGTTTAAATAAAGGTTAAGGTAACTCAAAGTTAGCTACAGAATCACTGTGGAGGAGGTAGAGTCAAGGGAAGACATCATCTAAGAGCTGACACTTAAATCAGAACTTAAAGAATCACAGAATTTGGATTAATAAGACTGAAGGTGGAATTCGTGCCAGGCTAGAAGAATAGATTAGCTTGGTACAGGGCTAGTGAGAATGCCCTTAGTACTCAAGCAGAGTGACTATGCAGGTCAAATCAATTCAATGCAAAGATGTTTTGAGCAGTCAGGGGTTTTAGAAGATACAAAAGGGGTAGAATGTGTAGTACTACCCTTGAAAAGCTTCCAATCTTGATAGAAATGAAATAGAGAACACAAAAGATGACACAATAAGGTGCTAAATAGTTGTTTATACATAAGTGCCAAGGTGATTGAAGGAGGCTGAGTGGTGTATTTCCCTAAAGTAAGATTACTATCAATTCCAATATATATCTGACAGTCTCAAAGGACTAACGTTGCCTAAGTTGGAGTGCAATGAGAGAGAGAATAGTGTGGGGACAGTTGGTGGAAGGTCTTGAATGCCAGCCTGAGAAATCTGAATTGTATTTGGTAGGCAATTTAGGGATCCCATTAGGTTCTTGAGCAGGAAATGGTGTGCTGAAAATGGTGTATTGGGAAGATTTCTCTGCTAGTATTGTGTAGGATGAAGGAATCTAAATCAGTCAGTGGCCCTATAAGAAAATGATTAAATTCTACCCCACCTTTCTATTCACTGTTTTATTGTTTTCTGAGGAATTTCTGCTTATGACAGGGTTCTGGCTACAGCCCAGATGTATGTATGTGTTTTCTTTGCCTAATGATATGAGGGAGCAAAAGCACAGACTTTAAAATAATAGAAATTGAAGAAGTGCCGCCATTCAGAGTAGTGGGGCTAGCCACTGCAAATCCTGTGCACTGTCAAAAATTACTGTGGTCCCAAACTTTTTTTTTAACTTTTAAAGGCACTCTTTATATGCTCCAGCATTTTTATTTTAAAGGCAGAAAACTTCGTGCCTAAAATGGCCAGTGATTTGCCAAAGTGAAAAAAAAAAGTGGTAAGGCCAGTTTTAGATTTCACAAAAATATTAAGTCCTACTAAATTAGCTTTTAGCTAACCTCTGTTTATTGAGGGGCTTCAAGAGGCAACTGCTTTGCCAACCATTGAATGCTGCATTTCATTCATTTTGATTATTCACCATTGCTTTACTTTAGTAGGCAGTCGGGTGGTACAGTGGATAGAACACAAAAGTCTGCAGTCAAGGAAGAGTTTGAATAGTCTCCGTTACTTCCTAGGCATGGGACCCTGGGTAAGGCACTTAACCTATGTGATCAGTTGCCTTATCTGCAAAATGGTGATCATAATAGTCCCTAATAGAACATAATAACACCTTCCCAGGATTGTTGTTAGGATCAAATGAGATTATATTTATAAAGCACTTTGCAAATATTGAAGTGCTATATTAACTTTTTATCATTATTATTACATTAATAAAGTGCAAATCTTGGTAGAATTCACTTGATCATTTCTCTTTTGGGGCATTTTCTTTTAATCTGGAAAAGTAAAAATATTTCACATACATTCTTTCACAGAAAGACTGACTGGAATAGCAATTATGTCAATGTCCTTATTTTCTGTGATGATGATGGATTGTTAGACAGCTCTAACCCCACTAGAAATGATTATTTCCTACCTAAATCTCCCTAGTACCTAGGAAGAATCTCTTTCACTGCTTCCACCACCTTCATTGCTTTCTGCAATATAGGAATTTAAAGGAATTGAAGATGGATTTCAGGCTGGCAGAGCAAAGTACAAGCACCAGTCCCTTTTGAAACATACTGAATACAACCTTAGCAACCTAGTAATTTCCCTAAAGTTAATGCTCCTACTGTGAGATGACTATACACTGTCTTCCCAAATAAGCAGTCTTTTTTGCTACATGTACTGGGGGGCGGCCCTTTTGCTTTGGTTCTTCACCTTTTACCAAATCTTTACTGCCATACACTTCACTTTAGAAAATCTTTCTATTCCTCACACAATCTATTTCTCCCCAACTTGATACCATCACAGCACATTAAGGAACTCATATCAACAGAGTCCTAAAATTAGGGTTGAGAATGGAAATGCCTTAGAACAAAGGCAGATTCTGAGATAGGTTAACCTTTTAATTCTCAAAAACTGACAGGGAGGGAGAAAAAACATTACTGACCTTCCCCACCCCCATTTAGGTGTTCAAAGACGACTATTAAAATATACATGAAGCAGAAATGTCTTGTATGACTTCATATGTATAATAAATACCCTATTTCTTGCCTTCCCAATGAGTAGGGGAGTGAGAGAATAATAAATAATTAAAATATAATATAAATAAATGAAATAAATAATAAATTATGATGTTTTATTATAATGAAAAATAAATATTTTTTTAAAAAATATCCATTAAGGAGCGTATTAATAGCGCTTGAAGGAGATTAGGAAGAGGCAAGATGCCATTTCACTTTTTAGGACAGCAGTCAAGTATGTGGCAATGGATAACATCATCCTCCCTTCGTTCTCCTGCTGAGTGATGATACACAAATCTTCTTCCCTGTCTGCTTCAAACACTACTCATTAGTCTTCCTTCACACACCCAGAGGAATCAATCAAAAAACCCAAACCACCCGGCCCCCTCCTTAGGTTTCATAAAAGATGTTTTGTGGTGTGTTTTTTTGTTTGTTTATTTGTTCTGATTTTTAGCCAGAACAAGCTTCTTCCAACAAGTGGCAGCTGGATAAATGGCTCAACAAAGTGAATCCCCATAAGCCTCCGCTCCTGAACCAAAATGAGAGCCACGGGTCAGAGGGCAGCCAGTACTACAACCGGGGAAAGGACGAAGTGCAGGAGTGTGGGAAATTAACCACCCTCTGCCAGACAGGCCTCAGAGAGAAAGAGATCAAGGGCGCCTGCAAAGAGGAGCAGAGGCCTAGGACTGCTAACAAAGCCCCTGGGACTAAAGGGGTGAAGCAGAAGTCGCCTCCCGCCACTGCGCCTGCGCCTCCCGCAGCCGCAGCCGCCCCCACAGCGCCCCCTGCCGCCCCTGCCGCTGTCCCCGCCGCTCTGAGCTCAGGGCCCGTGGGGGCCGCCCCAGTTGCTGCGGAGGGCGCAGGCGCGCCGCCCCCGCCCCGGAGGTCGGCCTGCAAGAAGCCCCCGAAGAGGACGACGACGACGACGACGACGACGACTACGACGGCGACCACGGAGAGGGCCTCGGCGAGCGAGGGCGCCAACTGCCACCGGCCTGCGGCCGAGGAGCTGGCGGCCAGCGAGGTGCTCGTGGAGAGCCCCGCCCCCGAACCCCCCAAGCCCAGGTCGTGTGGCGGCGGCGCCAGGACGGGCCACCGGAAAGAGCTGCGCTCGTGCTCGGCCGCGGCGGCGGCTGCGGCCTGCGAGAAGCGACGCACTCGGGGCCTGAGCAAGACTGCCCCCAAGTCCAAGGAGTTCATCGAAACCGAATCGTCGTCCTCGTCGTCGTCCTCGTCGTCCTCGTCCGACTCGGAGCCGGAATCGGAGCAGGAGGACTATCCGGGCCCCAAACCCCCGGCGGGGGGCCCGGCGCCCTCGTCGGCCTCGGCCTCGGCGGGGGGCGACCAGCGGCTCCGGGACGGCGGCCCCGGGAACGGCGGCAACAACAACGGCAACAAGGCCGTGGGCTCCATCAACGCCAGGACCTCGAGCGACGCCGCAAAGGAGCTCGAGGAGCAGTTCTACACCCTGGTGCCCTTCGGCCGCAACGAGCTGCTCTCCCCGCTCAAGGACAGCGACGAGGTCAAGGCCCTTTGGGTCAAAATCGATCTGGCCCTCTTGTCCAGGATCCCAGAGCCCTCGCCCCCCCAGGAGGCCGCCCTGGCCGCCCCCGGGGCCAAAGAGACAGACCCCGGCCTGCAGAATCCGGCCCCGGACCTGCCCACCGCCGAGAAGGGGTTGCCGAAATCTAAGCGGAAACGCAAGGTAGGCTTCCCGGGCGTGGCAGCGACTGGCCGTGCCTGCCCCTCCAGGCCTGGTCAGCTTGTTTAAGGCCTGCGAAGCAAGGGTTTGAGGACAGGGGAACCCTGAGTCACTAGTGGTCAGTTCAGTTCAGTCAACATTTATTAAATGCCAGCTAGGTATCAGGCTAAGCTCAGGGGATGCAAAAAGAGGCAAAAGACAGTCTCTGCTCTCATGGAGTTTGCAATCTAATGGGGGAGACAACCTGCAAAGAAATCAATCAATGAACCTTTATTAGGCACATGCTAGTTGCCAGGCTCTGTGCTAAAAGCTGAGGATACGAAAAGAGGCAAAGATTGCAAGGAGCTTGCAATCCAGTGCATAGTGAGTTGTATACAAGATAAATAGGTAATAATTAGCAGAGGGAAGGCACAGGAATTAAAAGGCTTTGGGGAAGGCTTCCTGTAGAAAAGTGAGATTTTAGTTGGGACTTAAGCCAGGGAGGTCAGTATTTGGAGAGGAGGGAAAACCTTTCCAGGTATGGGTGAGAGCCAGAGAAATTTCCCAGAGTTATGAAGGGTTTTGAATGCCAAACAGTATTGCTTCTGGAGGCAGCAGGAAGCCACTGGAGTTGGGATGGGGGAGTAGTATGACATGATCAGAGCTTTACTTTAGGAAAATTGCTTTAGAGGCTGAATGAAGGATGGTTTGGAGTGGGGAGAGACTTGAGGTAAGCTGATCCACTCCTGGGCTATTATTACCACGATCCAGGTGTCAGTTAATGAGGCCTGCACCAGAGTAGTAGCAGTGTCAGAGGAGAGAAGGGGGCATATTGGAGAAATGTTACAAAGATGAAATTGACAGGCCTTGGCAACAAGTTGGGTGGGAAGGGGGGGGGGGGCAGGAGCAAGAGATAGTGAGGAATCCAGGATGACTTTACAGTTGTAAGCCTGAGGTACTGAGAGGATAGTGATAGCCTCTAAAGTAATAGGAAAGGGGAAGAGAGGTAGGGTTTAGGGGAAAGGAGTTTAAGACATTACCTAAGCAGATCTAATATGTCTCCTGTCCAGTAGACATCTTAAATTCAATATGAGAGGTGCATTCAATCAATAAATAATTATTGGGCCTCTGCTCTATGCAGGACCCTGCACTAGGGTAGACTTTTTGTAGAATACAGAGATGTATAAGGCTCAATAGATATAAGATATGTCCACTGGGAGCTTGTAGTGTCCTTGGGAAAATGGCTTCCTGTAGAAGCCACAAAAGTAGCTGGTAGCAGGCAGAAGGTAAGTGCTTTAAGAGTGGGTAAGACCCAAAAAGTTCTACAGGTATTCTGGGGATAGAGAATTTTATCTCTGACTGGATGGTGATCTGGGAAAGTCCACAGGTGAAGGGAGATTTGAACTGGGCCTTAGATGATAGGTAGAATTTTGATGCGAAGAAGGACAGTCCAGAAGGGAAAGGTGGAGGTGGGGATCCCCAAGAACAAAGGCAACGCAACAGGTTGAAAAGTTCAGGCAATGATAAGAAGCAAACCTGTTTGAGGATGATCAGAGGATTTCTCTAGGGATGAGGGGCAAATTGTGAAAGATACAGAATACCAGGCAATGGAATTTGTACTTTATGCTATAGAAAATGGGAATTGGAAGTTTTGAGCAGAGAACAGGCAAAAACCAAGAATTCTGAAGAGAGTTTATCAGCCCCATACATGAGTAACTTAGTTAACAATGGGAGAAACACCAGTAAAAAACTGACGTCATTTGACAGCGATCAAAATTCAGGACAAGCTCTTTAAATGATAACCATTTTAATTATCAATGAGAATTTAGCCTTCTTACATTTTTATAGCATCTTATAGCTTTCAAAGCACTTTTCCAGGGGCAGCTAGGTGGTGCAGTGGATAGTGCACCAGCCCTGAAGTCAGGAGGACCTGAGTTCAGATCCGGTCTCAGACCAAACATTTGACACTTACTAGTTGTGTGGCCCCGGGCAAGTCACTTAACCCCAATTGCCTAAGGGGGGAAAAAATCAGAACACTTTTACAAACATCTTTTGGAGGCTTAGGTAATTGGATGTTAAAGGCATTAGATGGGGAATCAGGAATCCTAGGTTCTAGTTGTATATCAGGCACTAGCTCACTATACTTAGCTACTTTTTGTTTTGAAAAAAGCATTTCTCATTATCTGACCCAATTTCTCCATTTGTAAAATGAGGATAAAACTCAGGAGATGATATGTGAAGATGATTTGACAATAAGAATACAACATAAACATAAGGAGTTACAATTAACATTCATCCTCCTGCTATGAGAGCTTAACTTAGCCACTTCAGATTCACTGAGCCAAAGGGGAAGTAACAGCCATGGTTCTGTTTTTAGCCAAATATTGATGTGTACACTATCCCAGAAGTAGAGATGTGATACATCATTCAAATGCTGATTGATTACTTCAGTAACTTCAACCAAGCTCTTCCAGTGACCCCTTGAGAATCTATTGAATAATGCCTTACTGACCCCTGTAGATGAGTTCATTGAGAGCAACTTGTCTCTTCCCCAATTCTAAGCAAAACTTATTTTTAAAACTCACCCTCCCCACCCCAAATAGTGCTTATCTATCTCAGACTTGCAAAAACGCCAAAAATTACCTTTTAACATCTCACAGTAGAGTGAGATTGGATCCTATGAGATTCAATATGTAAAGTATTTGCTTACTGAAATACTGCCCCCCCAAAAATAATCTGTCATAATACGACCTCGCAGTTCCTCGTGGCATGATGGATAATGTTATTATGAAATTCCACTGTATCGTATAGTAATCATCAGATTCACACATATTTTCTTTGGCCTTTAAATTTCCGTTGGCCTTCTCATACTTTTACAATTGCTACTGGCTCCCATATTAATAGGCTAAGTGAATAGAAACCTCTACCTAAACTAGACATGCTCAGAGTTTCCTTCTGCAAACGCAGATTCCCACATAAATAAAACAGAATGAAAATAAAAAAGACAGGACAGGACTTAACCCTTCTTTAGCCTGCTTCCTTAGTATCATTAGGCCATTACTAATTTCTTTTAGGCCCTGAGCACGTGGGCCAGTGTTTATTTTCATTTTCATGGCCTGTTTTCAGAAACATTGAAAGTCTCCAGGGAAGGAGATGCAGCAACCTCTGTAAGTGACCCAGTCCATTATCTCATAACTCTCCTAGAATCCTAGGATATAGAGATGTATTCAGTGAACTTCGCAGGCCTCGCTGCATTGAAAAGACTTTAACTTTAGGTAACTACTGAGAACCATAAAGTTGTAACTCTCAGGAGTCCTCCATATCCTCCTCCTCTCTCTCCATGCTCCACATCTTCAAATTCCATACCTTCTGAGGGCAAACCGAGGACAAGACTGAATGAAAAGCTTTCTGACTAGGAGGGTGGTTTAACACTAAAAGTAAGCGAGGTTATTCGTGCTTCCCAGGATGTCTTTGAAGACAGGCATTTCAAACTGCTTGAGAGAAGGCTTATCGACAGGGGTGGCATAATTGGACAAAGAGACTTTTGAACAAATAAATGAATGTGGGACTCCTTTCTGAGGAGCCCTTTCTAAGCTCCCTTTACCTACCAGAGATACTGGGGACACTTGAATAAATACTTACTGAATTCAATTGACATAGGGAAGATGGAAGCAAAATTGGCTCCAAAATGTGGTGGGGGGTGGGTAAATAGTTCCCCATTCCTGAAAAGGCATGCAGAGAATAAGATGCAGGGTATATTTTACCACTAAACTAGAGAAAAATGCCAATACTCTTACTGTCCTAAGTCCAATACAGAGATTGCTTTAGGGAAGGAGTTCAAGTCATACTTCCTCTCACACTTAAAACACCAGTATTTTCCCAGAGGTGAGATGAGCACCATAGGTAATGATAGGATATACTGCTAGGACAGTGGGAGTTCAGAAACATTTGGGGGCAGAGATAAGTGGATGCTAGGTTTACGTGCTGTGCTTTCCTTCTTAATTTAAAGTACTTCATTTTCCCCTGCCCTTTTTTATTTGGTTAATTTATAAGACTACATCCAATGTATGGCTGACATAGAGTATTCCTTATATGATCTAATGTAATAATCAATAAAACTGAGTACAGCAGAGATGAAGGAAACACTTTTCATGGAGTCCTTTACTAGGCATTATGGAGCCATAAGACACTGAGCACATTATAAGTCCCTATAAAATGTTTGGGATTGGGAGAGTAGTAAGACAGGCTTCTGAAGATTCTGAGCCATACAGTGGTATAGCCATTGTGCCAGATGGTGGCAATCAAGGAATCTATGAGTAGGTCCCCCTAGACTAATATTTTTGCCTGAGCAAACAGGGAACAACTGTGACAGGGGCCATGGGAATACATTGACAGCTAGATAGATAGAAGTTAGAGACTCTCTGTCCTAAATGAAGT
>NW_020954655.1:2285573-2289768 GCF_900497805.2 Vombatus ursinus
GATTCCATACCCTTCTAAAGGAAATAAGTGTCTTTTAAGCACAATTGTTGGACTACCCACCAAACCTGAAATCTTCCATTTCTCCAAACCCATCATTTCCAGATGGGTTAAGATTCTTAAGGATCCTAGGATACTCCAGCATAGTAACAGTTAACTGAATTTAAAGGACCGAGGACACTAACTACAGTTAGTCTTTGATTTAAATTCATAGGAGTAATAAGTTTCAGAAGAAAGTTCTCAAATTGTCAGTGACCTCACCCTCCTAACCCCATAGGGTACACAGTTGTTCTGACATTGTCTGCTCCAGTTCCCAGATATGCCAGAGCAAGTTAGATTGACATTTCTATCTTAATTAAGAATTGGCCTTCCTTTTGGAGGGTTTAAATACTGGCTCTGGATGCTGGCAGAAAAGACATCCTCCTTCAAAACATTCTCTTTAGTACTTTGATCATGGAGTTGTCATTTTTCTCTTCAGTAAGCTGTTTTTAATAAAACAGAATCTCATCTTAGTTGAGTGGAAGGTTCACTGTGAAAATACACTAGTAGGGGTGAGTGTTACAAACAGGCTGCCTTAACAAACATGAATGAAACAAGAGTATGGAGTAATTTAGGGGCTTCTTCCACTGGGGTCTGCAACCATGAGTTATTTTCTGTTGTCTTTAAAAAAGATGATCCTTTTTAACTTTATCTTCACGTAGTGTGAAAATGAGGAGGAATTTAGAGAGATCAAGAAGACTCAGGGAGAGAAAGAGTGTTCTTCACGACTGACTGCATTGGCCAGCAGTACTTCATCAACAAGCCATTGCCATTTGAACACCAATAGGTATGTGTTTTCCTTTTGAGTCTGAAGTTGAGCCACCAAGGATAACAACTGTTTCAAAAGATGCCCCTACCCACCCCTTGAAAGAAGTAGAAGTTTTGTGGATATGATATGTTGTACATATTTTCAGACTGCTTGGTGTATTGATCAATGTGTTGATTTTGGAGGTGTTTTTCCTCTTTTTTTAACATAGTATTTGTTATGTAGGAGCTTCCTTCCTTCCTTTTTTCCCTTAATCCATCCTTTCCCTCTGTCCACATAGAAAATCATAGCCTTTCCTGTGGGTGCCCTGCCCAGAAGAATATAAATTTTGATTGCTGAAACCTAGCAAGATATGTTGGGGTTTACAGGCTAGATTTCTTTTTTATGGACCTTGTCTTAAACCCAAATCACTCTGACTGTCGTTGATTGGCAAACAGTAGGTCCCAGCCCAGCTCTCACTTGGTTAGTGTTTGGATTCTGATGTCTCAGCAATTATTTCTGTTTTGGCCAGAAACCCTGAAGGTCTTCCCTTTCCAGATTGATTTCTCCCCCCACCCATCCCAACTAGGTAAAAGAGGCCATTCTTTGCCTCATTTTTACCTAACTTTAATTACCGAATGGTTGTTGCTTCAGTCAGACTGAGACCTGGGAAAGGCCAAGGCCTCCCACTGCATCGAGGGCCATCTCCAGTCATCCTGATCTGGATTTTGCCACTGCATCCAAATGGCTCCAGAGGAGAGGGTGAGGTTGATGACTTTACACAGCCCTCCCTCATCTCATTCCAGTTCACTTGCAAGTCATGACATCACCTTCCTGATTTCATGGTCCTCTTTGAGAACAAAGGACAAACAACAACCTGTTATGTGGGATGACTCTCAGAGAGAGAAAATGGAAAGGGATACTGGGAGAACTTTTAGTGATGTAAAAAAAAACCCCAAGATATCAATTTTAAAAAATGTTAATGTAAAGTTAAATTTTAAAAAACTGTATATCATATCATGGCCAGGCCAGGTTCTTAATGGATAGACCCAGGTTGGAATTCTAAATCCACTTGGAGTTGAATCACAGAGTTGTAGTTAGGTGAGGGTTACTATTTGTCTCGAGTGACAGTATACCATACTAGTGCATGGCTGCTTTTTCTGTGATGAAGGGATAATTATTTTGCCCAAATGGAATTAGTTTGGGACGTACAATTTTGTGTCATTCATAAAGCTTCAGATCTCCCCCCCCCAGCTCTAATGTGCCAGTAATTAATTTTTTAACCATTCAAATAATTATAATTATATAACATACACTTTGAACACACCATAGAGCAATTACTCCCAAAACTTAGGTAAAGGAGGATCATATATGACCCAATGGGATAGTAATGTCTGCTGTATGTGAAGATGGAGGCCAAGAGAGGTATTAACGTAGCAGGGTGAGAAACAGGTGTTTGCTTTTCTCAGTTTTATTTTAGAGCATTCAAAGTGGCCTCAAGACTCCAGTCATAGAATGGAGAGAAGACCTGGAGGATGTAAAGGAAAGAACATTGGCTTAGAGTTAAAGTTCAGATTAAAAAAGTCTTTTGATTAGTCAAATCACATGGAGAGAGGGTAGATCAAAGGAGTTTGTCAAGAATGTTGACTTAATGAATTTGTGCTGGGAGAGTGAAAGTAGAGCACCTAGCTAAGTTCAGAACAATCGAACCCCAACTATTCATCGAACTCTTGTCTGAGACGCACTCGAGGGATAGGATGCATATAAACAGGATAAAGGGCAGCTAGGTGGCAGAGTGGATAGAGTCCTGGGCTTGGAGTCAGGAAGACTCATCTTCCTACAGTTGAGATTTGGTCTTAGACACTTACTGGCTGTGTGACTCTGGGCAGGTCGCTTAATCTGGTTGCCTCAATTTCCTCATCTGTAAAATGAGCTGGAGAAGGAAATGGCAAACCACTCTAGTATCTTTGCCAGGGTCATGAAGAGTCAGATACAAGTGAAAATGACTGAACAACAAGCAGGGTAAGAGACAGCAGAGGGATGCCAAAGTACACAGGAATCGGGAAGAATTGAGTTCAAATTTGGCCTCAGACACTTAACTAGCTGTGTGACCCTGGGCAAGTCCCTTAACCTCTATCTGCCTCATTCACTTCATCTGTAAAATGGGGATAAATAATGGTACTCACCTCTCAGGGTTGTGGTGAGGATAAAATGAGATGATAAGTGTAAAACACTTTGCAAACCTTAAAAGTACTATATCAGTGTTAGCTGCACAGCTATGGATAGGCCCTAATGCCACAACACACACACCCATATGCATAGACAATATGAATATCAGCTGAGTGAGCTGTGATCAGAGCCATATTTTGTCTCATTGGCTTTATCTGAGGCTAATGTTTTCTGGGATCCTCCTAGTTGTTTTCAGAAAAGAGTGTTGAGAAGGGGGAGCTATCAGGTTATTAAAAAAAATGGGCAATGGAGTCAGAGGACCTGGGTTCTAATACTGTCTCTGTCGCTTACTACCTATGTAACTTTTAACTTCCCTGGGCCTCATTTTCCTCAACTATAAAATGAGAGAGCTTATGCTAGCTGTACTTTTGAGATCCCTTCCAGCTCTGGATCTACGAGCCTGTGAAGTCAGGATTAGTTACTGCATTGAAAGGCATAGAAATCTATGATCCCACAGAGTGACCTAGGGTACAGTATGTATGAGTTCCTGAAATAGATAGCACATAACGAGTTTAAAGTTCTTGCCTACAGGTAATGAAGTCCTTTGGGAACTTTAGTAATACTCCCTTCTTTCCTTGGATGGGATCTAGGATGGACTTGCATTATACTGCATTGCATCCTACTGAGAATAGTATTCTAGGGGTGTCCCAGATTATGTACAGCAGATATGATAGAAGTTCCTGCCCACTTAGAAATACCAAAACTTGGGAAACTTTTCTGTGCTAGTATTAAAAGACTCTTCGGTCTCCCCGACTGTGTGTAGGAGAATTTTTTAAGGGAGATTAATGTTCACAACAACACATAAAAATGTAAACTGAAAGGTTAGAAAAAGATGGAAAGCAGTTTTAAAACTTGAAGAAGAAATTGGAGAGCTAGGGAGGCAGGGTGGGGGAAGCACACACACATTGCCATAAAGCTTTTTTCAGGAAGAAGATTGAAATTTTTAGATAGGGCTGAGAACTGGGCATGCTAGACTTGTCCTCATATCAGCATATGTTTAGCTCATGACATCCCAGGTGAATGCTTCTTGGACCCTATTTCCCTGAGTATAACTGAAAAGGAAGTTGCAATAATGGCTATTTTCTGAAAGTGGTTATCATCAGGGAAATCTTTTTTCAATATTGTAGATATAGAAGCTAGCTTAGCTTAAGTACTTCCATTTTGAAAACTGTCCTTCAATAGGCT
>NW_020954655.1:2289810-2310637 GCF_900497805.2 Vombatus ursinus
TCAAACTGCCTCAGTGGCAGACATTTATATAGCACTTGAAGCTTTGCAAAGCATTTTACATATATCAACTCATTTGATCATCACAATAACTCTGAGAGGTGGGTGCTGTTGTTATCCCTATTTTATATGTGAGGAAATTGAGGCAGACAGGTTAAGCAGTTTGCCCAGGGCCAAATAGCTAGTGTCTGAGGCCAGATTTGAACTTAGGTCTTCCTAACTTAAAGTCCAGCATTCTATCTAATGTGCCACCTAGCTCCCTCAACTTAAGTAACTTATTGGCCCTTAAGTGCCTAGATTGCAAAAACATGCTCTTCCATCCCCCTTAGTTCATCAGTTGCAAGATGACCCAGTTTTGGTACCCCCAGAAAATCTGAACCACAATTGTAATTCTGTTACTTACTGTCCTCGGATGGGATATTACTGTTCCCCCTTTTACTCATATGTAACACAGGATACTTTGAGCAACTTTCCAGAAACTATTTCCCAAAATGATCAGTTTATCTAATAATTTTTTATCAATCTCATCTGCCAACCAGAGAATGAGTTTTTATTCCACAGAAGCATATACAAAGTAAACCCTACCCTCTTACTCTACTTCAAAGCACATTTCCAAATGTCGTTGAAACTGTAGAACTAGTTTAAGCCAGCTCCCTAAATATGAAAAGTATCTTCACCTTCCCTACACTGCCTCGCTCTTCTCCAGTTGCTTCAATTAGGAGAGAAATATGTATTCCTGAGAATGGTAAGTGGGTAGGCTAGTAGATAACACTGGACTTTGAGACTGGAATCTTCCATTATAGTTTGTAGAATGCCATAGAACCTGTGTTCATAGTTCATGATGTATTTTGGACTCTACTTTCTCAGATATGGCTTCAGAATAAAATGCACTCTTCCTTAAGGGTCCCTCTGGGATTGTGGTAACTATTATTGCTAACTAATTCTGAGACTAAGCCACATGTAGAGATATCAACCCACTTACTCCACAATGTGGAGTCCTAGCCTAGAAATCTAGGAGTACCTGCTCTCCTCTTGTCCTGACATTTCTTCTTTTTCCTTCATCCAAGCAGCTGGAATTAGGGAGGCAACTGTAAGGAAGATGTTACTTCCAACGTTAAGGAAATTGGTTTGAAACTCGAAAGGAATCTGTTCAGGGTTCCAAGGATATTTTAGAAATTTGCTCTAAAACTGAAGTTGTGAGCCAGATTTTCTTGTTGTGGCCTATGCTGCTTAGGATAACCACTTTTTGAAGCAGTCATTCCTAATTAACTGGAAATTCTCCATACTATTCCTAGGATTTCCTCTGTCCCATCAGCGTAGCTATAGCTCTAACATGTGTTTTGTTGCCTATGATTTATATGCTAACTTCCAAAATTCTGAAATCTGTTATAAAATATTTATACAATAGAACCTTATTTTCATCTTTAACAGAAATGTTATAATAACAAATGGCAAAGTAGACAGGAAGATACTTTGAGTTCTAAGCGACAGTTCTTTGTAAATCTGAGGTACTATTATTATTCCTATTAATTTTTATTAGTATGATAAAGCAAACTTTATGAGGCAGTGAGCAAGAGTATACCTTTTGTCCTTAGAGTAAGCTCAGCACAAATGAGCAGAGTGGTTTTATAGGCCGAGCAAAGGGCTAGAAGACAGCAGTTCTAGTTTCTAATCATATCTGTCCTCTTACTGGGTTCTGATTCAATGGATGCCCAGATAAGTCATAGACAAAATGACTGAGAGTGGTAGCTTTATGTGTCACAGAGTACTTTGGAACTTAGTCTGCTTAATTTCTAAATGAGAGTTTTATTTGTCATAATTTTTGGTAAAACTAATTTTTAAAGTTACCTTGGAATAAAATGTTTTAATATCATGATTACTATTACTTGCTTACTACTCATCCTTTGTGGATATAAAAGGATAAATATTTATAGACTCTTTTGAAGTCTTCAGGTGAAAAGTGCCCAGTAAGTATTATCACTGTTATTATTATCATTATTAGAAAGAGATAGACTTTTAGGCTAACTCCAGGTTTGCCATTTATCCTCCATGGCAGAGGAAACCATGATCTAAATTTGCAAATGAACTTTTGGTCCTAATACCATAAAATCGTTTCCAGGAATAATAACTCCTACTAAACTTCTCCCTGCCAGCAGGTCTTAAATTGGAGGTTTTGGTAATATATAAAACATTTACCTTCTTCAGTGCCGGCTTTGTGACATTCCATTACTGTAATTTCCTTTTCCAGCTTGGCAATACCAATAAATAAAAATGAGAAAATGCTTCGGTCACCCATTTCACCCCTCTCAGATGTGTCAAAACACAAATACTCCAGTGATGATTTAACTTCTTCCAGTAGACCTAATGGCAGCAGTCTGTTCACTTCCATCTCCTCCAGCAAAAAACATAAGACGGAGAATCAGTTGCAGCCCCATGCTGGAGACCTTGCTGTAAGTTTTTATGTTGTCATTTCCTAATTAAAACATTCACATACAAACTTGGAATTTCTCCCTCTCCCACACACCTTCCCACCCCTCCCCAACCCTGTCCCTACTGCCAACAAAGCATTAAAATGCTGACTTGCTGCTTTACAAGAGATCCGGAGTAAAAGAGTTGCCTCTCAGCTCTCCCATTTGGGGGTCTTGAGGGGCTCAGGAAGATGAAAAAATAAGAACTATTTATAAGCCTCTTTTGCTCTTTAAAAATAATTTCACACAGTTTTTGGTTTCAATTCTCAAAAGGAAACAACCAAAAATAATATGTCCTTTGGTGACAATGTAAAATAGCAGTTAGAAACAAGTCTTTGCTCAGAAAGTTCCCCAGGGTGGGATCACATAGGGCAGTAGGTGTCTCAGAAACCTGCTCTTGAGGTCTGCCAATGCCTTCTGATCTGCTTTCTCATTGATCAGTGTAGACCACAGAATGGCAGCACTGCCACAGCACCCTTTTTTTATGGAGAGAGCCCCACTGGTGAATGGAATCCCTCCAGTGAGAAGAGAGATTTGACAGCAGATGGTTCTTCTCTCTGATGCCTAACAATAGTATAACTTTGGGACAGAATCCTCCTGACAAAGTTTTCCCAGCCATATTTCTTTTCAGTCATTGCTGCTCTTGAAAATTGGCAGGAGTCCCACATGTGACAGAAATGTGGTAGCCCTTTGTAAGGGGCTTACAATAATGAAGGGATGAGAAAAAGGAAGAAAAAGCAGTGGCCTAATAAATACATATTACTTTAACCTATTAACTGATGATAAATAAAACCATCCAGGAACCTAAAACTTATTGCCATTGTCAGGAAACTTGGCCTTGCAATTTTCATTTAGTAGCTATCCTTGCTAAACCTGAATCTCAATCCAAGTTCTCTAGAAAAAACGGAACATGGGAGGGAAATGAAATAAAAAGCTGCCAAAATAAATCTCCAGAGGGAAAAACACATCACCATCTCATAGGACCTTTGTGCAGCCATAAAATCACAAAAAAAAATTTTTAAGAATTTTTAGGTAAAGTAAATGATTATTACATCATCCACAGAGATAATTTTGTCTCCCCTTTGACTATCCCTAATTACTTAAATCATTTTTCTTCCCTTATTGTTACAGGTAACATTTATGACATTTTGTGAAATAATAGGGGGAATTTTGAACATCTTTTCTTCATTCCTGACAGATTTTCCTCAGTACAAACAATTGTAGCTTTCAGTTTTAGAGAAATGTTTTTTATATTAAATAAAGGTCTTAGAATTGTAGTATTATAGATTTAAGTCTTAGAAATAATTTTATCAGTGCACTTTTAAGGATCTTTAATATAAATGAATAAATTACTTGTTTTTTTGTTTTTTTTTTTTAGGCAATTGCCTAGGGTCACACAGCTAGTAAGTGTCAGGTGTTTGGTTTGAGGCTGGATTTGAGCTCAGTTACTGCTGACTCCACGGCCAGTGCTCTATCCATTGCACCATCTAGCTGCCCCTACTTGATTTTTTAAAAAAGAATTTTCAGTTTTTCAAATTGTAGAGTCAGATTTTCTGGGTTACATTCTTTCCTGTGCCCAGTAGAATTTAACCTTCCCATTTTTCATATGAAATAGGTCCATGTTTGAAGATATAATTCTGTATCTATAAACCCTACAAAATTATTTTAGTCATTTCAAAGGAAACCATTTGCATTCCAAAATGGAAGATAGTTATGTTATAATCTACTCTCCCTAATGAAGGTACTTAATTTCTTTCTTTTCTTTTCTTCCACAAAGCAACAATGCTCCTTTTTTTTCATTCTCAAAACAAAACCAACAACACTGTAATAATTATCTTTGGTTTTTTTCTGCATATCACCTTGAAATTTCCAGTCTTCCAAAAATAGTTTATGGAAACTGGTGTTTGTGACCTGAAGGGACAAAGTAGTCATAGCTGTTCCTTGAAACAAAGAAAGAGTAAATTAAGTTGTGATTTACAATACAAAAAAATCTGTTCAAGTTTGTGTTAATTTTTCAGTTAGATGGCTGATTTCTTAAATATTTCTATGTTGCTCATTATCTAGAAAACAGTGCACAACAGCTCAGAAAACATTCTCTTCTGTAATAAACCACGACCCCAGACAGAACCATGGTCACCATTATCCAATGGGCACAGAGACTGCAGGAGACAAAAGCTCATCTTTGATGATATGTGAGTATGGGTTTTTTTGTTGCTATGTTGAGGATGGATGGATGAATAGATAAGCACTTACGTATGCCAGACACTGTACGAAGCATTGAGAATCCCAGTATGAGCAGATATGATAGTCCCCTTACTCAGTAGACTTAGATCCTGACCGGGAAAGACATCACATGAAAGGGAGCTGGAAATAAAGGAAGAGTTCTAGACATCATGCACACACTGGTATGGAATGGAGGCAGCCAGAGAGGAAACAAGATGAAACAAAAGTTCACCTATCAGAGCTCCTAGAACTTCTGGAGTTTTAGGTACTGGTGGAAAGATGAGGATGATGTCCAGAATGCAGGTGATATAGGGTTTGGAACTTATGCCTAGGAAATGAGGTAGAGGCATTTTGAGACAAAATTTAACTTATAATATGGTCGTTTTGTTTCAGAGCTGTAACTAACAATTTTAGTGTTCAAAGCAAGCAGTACAAAACATACCCATAGGTTGTGTGTAATTCATGATCTGAAAATAATACAAGTAATTAAGACTAATTTAGTTGAGCAGTAAGAGGAATTAATTACTACAGTGGCTTACAGATTGGTTTTATTAACATTTCCAGTGATCTGGTGGCTTTTGTATTTTAACTAATTATTCTTTCCATTTAGGTGCTAAGTTCCTCAGTTCTAAAAGAGTTCATGTGTATCAAATTTTTGCTAAAATTTTAGTGCCCTGGAGCAAAGGCCCAATTGCCTCACTCTAATTATGGCTCTAGTTTCCCCTAACTTATGGTGTGGTCAGTTTCTTATGTGTAGCTTAGTGAGTTAAGTACTTAAGCTTATAAAGTAAATTGAGTCCTGGATTCTAAATGCCTTTTTAAAGAACTTACTCTAGTAGAAGTATTTAGCTTCTTCATTTCAAACCGTAGGTTTTTGAAGTTGATGGGCTATAACTCCATAGAATCAGCTGAACTCTTGGAACAGTTCGGGCTGTTTTGCTCTAGAATATTTGGTCAGTGTATGCACATATATGTACAATAGCAGTAACAGATTTCTCAGCACCTGAATATTGGACTTGGGGTAGATTTATATTACTATAGTTGTGTTTACTTTTTAAATTCTAGCCAGCAGAGAATAGGAGTGATTTGTTAATGGAAGCACCATCCTCTCTCCCAATACTATACTTTACCTATAATATAGATGGTATTTGAAATGGAGGAAAAAAGAGAATTGGGATGATTTGAGCAAAAATGCTCTTGCTATACTTGCCCCAACCAAAACTTACTCTGGCCCCCTTCAATCCTGTGCTAATCCATTTCTGCTATCCAGGAAAGAGAAAAAGACGAAAAGCAGGAGAGAATGAGTAAAAGTATCATTCTGAAATGCTTTTGAGCCACTTGAGAGGTGGCCAAAAAAAGTGGCAGAATAACATTCTATTGTTCCCTTCTTACACTCCCCTACCTCTAACACAGATCTGAGTATAGAGATTATCAATGACTTTTAAGAGGTATGTGAGTAGTAGACTTCACTTATTTAACTGAACTTCAGAAAAATTTAGGAGCTAATAAAGGGCAAGGGAAATTTTAGATTAAAAGTCAGGTTTTTTTGAAAAATTGAATTAGTTTCAAATAGATTAGACTTGAGATAAAAGGTGGCCCACAGCAGGGGGCTGGGGGTGGTATTGTTTTCTTCTCTCTGCCAATGCAGCAAACCCTATGGAATCTCATTTCCCTATACTCTTCCTGGCAGCACACCAACTCCTCTTTTCTCCTTATTCACCTCCAAGGGCTCCCACTAAACAGTAAGAGGGGTGTTAATGAAACCTTTGGGAAGTGTGATAGCATTCTATGCTTTAAGGGTATAAGGAAGGAGAAACTGGTTGGTCTCCAGTATTGAAGAAGGGAATTATCAATCTTGTACACAAACTTTAAGCATTAGGGAGGAAAAAAGAATATAGGACAGAATTGTATTTAAGGACAGTGTAGAAACTTATATTAAGAATCTGTGGCTTTTCTTCCTAAGCCTCAAAATGCAACGTGGCCAAATAGAAGCTAGATTAGAAATTATTTCAGTGTTGTGCTCCAAGTTTATCACTCCTGGAGATATTTCTTGTGTCTCTATTTATTCTCCATGCTTTTTTGTAAGCTAATTGTACTTGGTCAAGCACAGAGTCATCCACTTGCTAAGGTGATTCAACTTAAAAAACTGCCTGCACATAAATTTGAGTGCTGGATATAGAGAATGCATTAAGTATGTGCTGGAAACTAAAATGCAGAGATATGTCCAAAATGTGTATAAATGAAGACTGAGTCAGAAGCAGCAACAATAAAATAGTTTTGCCTCAACCTGCTGCTCTTGGACTACTTATAAGAAAAAATGTTTTCCTTCTGCTGTCCCTGGAACTAATACAACTTTGCCACTGTCTGTATCAACTAAGAGGCTTTTATCACTTGTTCTTCCCATTAGCAATACATATGATTTCCCTGGCAGGCTTCTACAATAAAACTGCTTCCTCTTTTATGGAGATAGAAACAATAAAAAATTTTAAAACCTCTTACACATATACGACATGGATAGATTGCATGTTCCAATTGCCATGTGCCCCATAGTTATTTGAAATCCATAAAAATGAGATAAATATGCAACTCAGAAAAAAAAGGCAACTTCTCTACTGAATTGGGAAAGTCAGAAAATATCCTGCAAATTTAAGAGTAAAAGTAAATGCTACCTTTTCTTTTTAGCTATTAATGTTAATAATAAGTTTGTATGTACTTTAAAACCAGTTTTGCTCCTGGATCTGTTGTATACACAAAGTATAAGTGACTTAGGATTGGATTTCTGTAATTCTATGCTTGAAAATAAAATTTCTCGACCAAGAATCAGGCATATTATCCAAGTTCTCCTTTATTACACATGGCATTTGGACTTGTCTACCCTTTGTCCCCAAGCTCTCAACAGGTAAAGCAACAGTTTGAATGAATATTTTCATTCTCCTCTTCCTCAACTTTTTACCAGTAGCCCAGTTGATAGATTAGAATCTCATCTCTGTTTCTTCCCTACTTTGACCTCCCTTTGATATAGGTGCTAATGAGCAGTGAATTGACCAGAGGGAGGTATCAGAAGAAGGGAAGAGAAGAAACAAAAGGCTAGTTTAATTCAAAACTGGATAATTAGTATATGAAAATTGCAGGTTGTCTAAAATCCAATATGATAGCTTATAGTGAGCCAGTAGGTAACAGGACAATGTAAGTAATAGGTTTTATAGTGACATTTATTTTTAGATCTTCATTGGGCTGCCACTTTAAAAACAAAACTAGTTTTATTATAATATAATAGAAATATTAATTGATGAGAGATATAATCAAGGTCTCCTGAGAAATTTTTCTGGCATTTTTCCCCTTCTACTTCTGTTGAATGTAAGGAACCAACAGTAGTATAAGTTTAAATTCTGAGCCTTCAAGACTAAATTTCAAAAAAGTACCTTATTCTTTGTCAGTTACTAATTAAACATGTCTTTAATGTCCCAATTGGGCAGTTTTTATACCTTCATGATTCAGAAGTTGTACATGTGGCAGGCAGAACTAGATTGAGCAAACGTTTTGAAAAAAAAAAATATTATCCAGGTCAACTTGTTCTTCACGAGTTGCAGACCCAGAGTGTCAGGCTGACTTGTGCTTTCTCCAGCACTTTGCATCTTCACCATTTGGCAGCCAGAGGTGATGCCGGTGTGATAACAAAGTTAGTTAGAATTCAGTGAAAAAAAAAAATAAGTTAACTAGTCACAGCATTTGGTTCAAATTGATCCCCATTCACTGTTGGATCTCATTAATCCCCAAAAGCCACGAGCTGTAATAAATCCAGGATTGTAATTATTGACAAGAGAATTATTGAGCTGAAGAGAGAAATACCACATGGCAGAGGCTTCAATACAGAAGTCCTGAACAGACCTAAGTGGTAAAATCACTTGGCTGGAAAATAAACCAGCAAGTTCCAGCCAGCCATATTGCCACTGTTGGGAAGACAGTGGTCCCCAAGTGCCAGGTCTGCCTGCTGCTACTCCTGAAGAATGTGCTGTCTTGTGCCCATATTTCACATTAGTCAGTCATGAAAGCTGCATTCAGCCAAGCCACCAAATATCCCATCTGTTTCAGTCAAAGTGCTAACATGTAGTGAAGCTACCTAAACTTCACAATTTTAAGAGAAGGTTCCCCTCAAAAATAATGTCTAGAAGGCTTTGGCATGTCAAATGTAGGTGGGAAGAAGTGAGAGGGACCAGATATTTCAGATGTAACCGTGGTCAGCAGTATGCTTATAATAGAGCTTTGATTTTATGGAAGTGGGAAAGATCTCTTTGCCCTTCAGTGAATGGTTGAATGTCTCAGCATGACTTGGCTACCAGACAGCATCTGAAATTCTTTCCTAAGCTATATCCTTCCTGAGGTTGCTGTGGTCATCTTTCACCCAAAGACACCTCCTTTCCTCAAAACATTTGGTGATTTCAAACAGTAGAATTATAGGATCATTGATTTTAGAGTTAGGAGGGACCTCAGAGACAATTGAGGCTAGGGTTTCTTACTTTGTGTGTGTCAGAAACCCTTTTGGCAGTCGACTTAAGCCTCTAGAATCCTTCTTAGAATAATCTTTTTAAATGCATATAATAAAATACATAGAGTTAGAATGGAAATCAAGTATATTGAAATATAGTTATCAGAATATTTTTAAAACAAGTCAGAGGCCCCAAGTTAAGGGCCCCTTATTTAGTCCAACCCCTTGCCTTTACAGATTGAAAAAAAAAAAAAACCTGATGACCATAAAGGTGTGATCCCGTATTTGAAGTCATAGACCTATGACAAAACCAAGATTTGAGCTACAAATCTAGTGCTCTATTTACTGCTCATGCTTGAGTTTACCTTAATTTCTCACAAGCTGTTAATAGGGCTTATTAATCTAAATATAGAATTCATGTATATTTTGAGCTATGAGACCCTTATCTCCTCACTGAGTACATTTCATAGTCCCTTCTCTTTCAACCAAAAAGAATACTAGATCTGAAAAGAAAAAATGATGATAAAACAGTAAATTAACATTTATATACAGGCTTTATATACAAGATTCAGAACCTCATTTGATCCTCATAACAACTCTGTGAGCAGATGCTATTACTATCCCCATTTTTACATGTAAGAAAACTGAGACAAGTTTGTCCAGAGTAACACAGCTAGTGTTTTAAGCAAGATTTGAACTCCAGTCTTTCCAAATCTAGGCACTCCCCCAACCTAATTAGAGTTTTTGCCACCTCTCCAATCATAATAAGGGTTTTCTGGTATTTTAAGTTCCACACCCAGAGAAAAACAATCAGCAAATTGATAATATTCCACTTAGAAAGTTGCTTCTGATTGAATGACAAAAATCTGCCAGTTCTAGCTTGTGCATCCTGCAAAACATGTGCATGTTGGCCACGAGAGATGCAGTTGTCTGCAGGGGCATATGGCCTGTAAGAAACACAATGAATAATCACCAGAGCTGCGCTGCTGGGAAGCAAGCTTCCAGGGACTTAGCTGCCCAAGCCAACATCAAGGTCATGGAAACAAAAGTTGCATTGGTATCCTTGCTGGCTGAATGCATTCCAGTCTTTAATCAGGAATGGCCTACATACTTGTCATACAGAACAAGGGCTAGCACCAACTTTCTTAAAATGGGATTTGTGAGACATGAGTTTATGTGTTAAAAGATAATTATTAAACTCCTTAGGTTTTTCTTCACCCAGAACCTGACCCAGACCTTTGGGCATCTCAAAATATTTGGACTTTACCAACCAATAAAATAATAATTTGAAGACCAGACAATTAATTCATTTTTAATGTTACACTCTAATGGCCTTATTTGGATCTCAGGATCCCCTGAGAAAATTATCCAGATTTCTGCCATGCTGAGGAACCTGTTTGTTCAAACACATTGAGCTCATCACTGCCAGTTTTCACAAAACACTATGGCTATGCCTGGGGGCGGCATTTAACATAGGTAGGAATTATAGAAAGAAGTCTGCCAGCCGCTCAGTGGGAGACCATTCAGCTCTGTCTCAACTGTAAGAAAGAATAGAAAGCTGAGTTGCTTTAATACTCAAGTGCCAGAAGAAATATTGGGGGCGACTAAAAAGCATGCTGCTTTTTAGAACCAAGGTCATATGTTGGGGGGAGGGAGAGAGAAAAAGAAAAGAAAACAATACATTTGAACAAAGTCCTCAAGCTGCTTTTGTTGCATTGAGTTCTTGGACAAAAAGGTTTAAATGACTAAGCTTTGGCTTTTATAATGCTTTGGAAATCCCATCTTAGAAAAACACAAAATATGTACGTGGCTACATTTGTTTAATTGAACTTTTATTAGGTTTGTTAATGTATCACCATAAAGTATTGTCACTGTGAGAAATAATATAAGATATGTTATATAAATGAAATAGAAAACTCTTTAGGTTTGTCATGTAAAAGATAAAAGATCAGATGAAAAGTCTGTTTGAATGCAGAGAAAATTAAATTTTATGTTAGTACCTATGCCATATTATATTCAGTAACTGCCACAGTAGTGACTTAAAAATGAAACTGATTATTTTTCTACAAATCTTTGTTAGTCGCTGCCTGGTCTGTTGTATATCATTCTACAAATGACTGTTTCTCCAATCTGGAAGAATTCACAATAGTTTTATAGTTACGTGATAGAGAATCAGAAATCCCCTAAAATGGGAAAATGGACAGATGGTCAGGCTCAGTTCTTATAGGACTTAAATGATGTGCTGTTCTTCAGGCACAAGAACGATGGAAGTGCCTCTGACATGCCCATCACTGTATTTCTTGTAGAGCATCTTTCATCTGATGTTCTTAAACCATTTTTGCAGCTGTATTTGGCCCTCGTGGTATTCCCAGGATATCTGGGAATTAACAAAAAAATCATTTGTGGTACTACCTTGTAATTTGTAACTTGCAGTATCTTAACAATTATATTAGGCTTAAAGATACATTTCTGCATATTAAAACACTGAGTTCAACATAATTATGGACAATGATTATCAGGAAGGAAGAGATTATCATAGAAAAAATTGGTTTAAAAAAAGAATTAAAAACTTACAGAAGAGGGTTGCGCAAAAAAAAAACCGCTTTAATGAAAATGGAGTACGTTTAAAATTACATTCTATTCATGACAGGTTCTTCAAAAGGAGGCAAGAGAAACATGATTAACCTCATACTGGAATGTGGAACAAATAATGAAATAGAGAATTTTTCCTCTATTTTTTAAAGTTGCCATGGAGACCTTCTCTGGCTCATTGGCCAGGATACTGAACCTCTCCCAAAGCCACCATAGCTGTGTTGTTAGCTCATCAGAAATTCAATTCAACAAGTATTTATTTATTCAGTGCCCACACATCTCTTATGTGCTGACAGGGATACCAAAGAAGAATACAGTATGGCCCCTCCCCTCCAGGAGCTTTTAATCTTCCTTGTCAGACAATACTTACATGCACTAAACTGCTTGAGAACAATAAAAAAGTGTAACAAAATGTGTGGTATAGATCAGTGGTGTCAAACTCAAATGGAATTGGGGCCATTAAACCATATATAAGGATCCCTACAGACCCATAGTGACTTAGAAAACCACATATTAACAATATCTGTGTTCTGTTGTATTTTTATTTTGTTAAATATTTCCCATTACATTTTAGTCTGGTTCCTGAGGTACTGGGGAGTGTTAAAGGCCTTGGGTCCCTGGGCCTTTTGTTTGACATCTCTGGTATAGATGATGTTATGAGAAGTCAGAAAGAGAAGAGATCAGTGCAGCCAGATTTGCAGATAAAAATAGTAATGGAACTTGAAGTGAAATTCGTATTATGGATAGGTTTCAGACATTATGGGACAGTGGAAAGGACATGGGCTCTGCAGGAAGAGAAACTGGATTTGAATTTTTGCCACTTACTACCTGTGTGACCTTAGGTCAATCATTCTATTTCCCTAGGTCTCAGTTCCTCAGCTATAAAATGAGGGGGTTGGACTAAGGTCTCTTCCAGTTCCAGATCTTTGTTCCTGTAATGATGAGTACTTAGGACAGTGCTTTGCACTTTTTTTTTATTGGACTTGTGAGTTCATTAGTATATGAACCTCCCAGAGAACATTTCCACTACCAGTGTAAATCATTACCTCTTCCAAAACCTGTAGTCTCAGAGACTTTTCAGGGACACTGAGTGATTCAGTGGCTTGCCCAGAGTAACTTAACTAATAGTGATCAGAAGAAAGACTTGAACTCTTTTAACTGGCTCCGTATCTACTGTGCCATTCTTCCTTTAAAGTGAAGGGAAAACTACATAAGTGTTTTTAGTTGAAAATTTAACTGAAGTGAAATGATATTCTAGGGGGTAGGAATGACATAAATAAAATTATGAAGGCAGAAAGTTGGTGTGTTCCAAAGATAGTATAAAGATTAGCTCAACTGGAACAAAAGCTAGATGTATGTAAATGTATGTTGGTAACAATGTTTCGATAGCTAAGATTAGAGAGGGCCTTAAATGTCAGGATGAGGAACTTGTGTTTGATCCCATAAATGCTGTGGAGCCATTATAAGTTTTTGAGTAGAGAAATGGCATAATGAATGAGGTATGCTAGTAACATTATTTGTATGTTCTGGGACAGTACTCAGGATGAACTAAAGGGGGCATAACTGGAGGTAGGTACCCAGTTAAGAGCTTATTACAGTAAGGGGTGATATAGCTCTCTACTAGGGTAGTGACAGCTGAAATAGAAAGCTATTTAGAAGGAAGAGTCAACAGGACTTGATAACAAACTTATTATAAAAGGATTAAGAGAAGGGAAGAGTCAAAAAGGACTGCAAGATCTACAGCCTGGCAGAAGAGTAGTACCATTGACTGAACTTCAGAAGGGAAGTGATGCGCCAAAGGTGATGACAAGTTCAATTTTTAACTGTTTTTGAACAGAACATTTTGCAACTTACCCTGAAAATCGTACTCTTCTTACCCCCACTATGAATTGGCAAAAAAAAAAGAAGGTGCAGGGCAGGGAAACAACACTTATACTAAGTGGCAAAGTAATCTAGTGGAAAATAACCTGTGGAGACCTAGATTCTGTTTAGGCTTCAGTGATAACTTCCTATGTGACTTGGGACAAATCATTTATTATCTTTGTTTTGGTTTTTTTTTGGTTTTGGGTGTTTAGGTTTTTTTTTGCGAGGCAGTTGGGGTTAAGTTACTTACCCAGAGTCACATAGCTGGTAAGTGTTATGTGTCCGAGGCCCGGATTTGATCTCAGGTCCTCCAGACTCCAGTATTCACTGCGCCACCTAGCTGCCCCTATTATCTATCTTTCTCAAGATTTTTTGACCTGATAAATACACAATAGCAGTGCTTACAATATGGTTTTCCTTTCCAAACATTTGTAAAAATAGCATTTTGACTTCTGTTAGAAGATAGTTGCTAAATAATTGCAAAGATAATAATCCTGTGACCTTCAAATATTAAAATAAACTAATGTATGCATTAGACACTAAAATCATTTGTAGTTCAAAACAAGCATTTTTCTACTAAGCTGAGCAGTTTCTTATTAATATCACTACTTAGTGCATATTGAAATGAAATGGCATTCTAACTAATCATGCATCCATGGGTTTTGAATCGTGTTAGACACTCACTAATGGACTGAGTGTACTTAAATAAAAAAAACCACAAGCCACTCTGTAATGCTAAATACTATGCTAACTGTATCTAAAGTAGGGAGGAAAATGAAAATATGTTTGTGCATATATCTGTGTATCTATACACACACACACACACACATATACATATATGTACACATAACTCATATTCCAATGCAACAAGCACTAAATGGTTCTTATGTGCCAGATATGGCTGTAGGAATATAAAGATAAGATGAAAAATGGCCTCTGCCTTCAAGGAGCTTACATTCAGCTTGGTAGATAAAGCATGTAAACAAGTAAGCATATACATGATTATTTAAGCAAGGGGAAAAGCATGAACAACTGATTAGACTAAACTTTTAAAAAGTAATATTCCAATGATTGTCTCTTAGTGCAGCCTATGCCAGGAGATAGTTGACTCAAGGCCACTGTACAAAATCAGATTGGGACCTGGATGTATTATCTTTAGATATAGCCAATTGACTCCCAGCAGAGCCTATGTTGGCCAGGGTTATTGCTTTTAATAATGCACGTCTGCTGTTAATGTTTACCAGCTAGCTAATCAGAACTCCAGAGAATACATGCCATGTTTGCATTGTTACAAGGTAGACATCATTTTACAATTAACTTCATTATGAGTGGAATATAATCACAGGACATTAGCTCATTTTATTTTTATATAATGTTCCAAAATAATTGTATGTACATAAATGTAGTTTCTATTGTAGGGGTAAAGGAAAACACATGTTTTCATTTGGATGTGTAAATAAATACACTTGCCCATACACACGCACACAATTATTGCAAGACATCTTTACAGCCTTTAGATTGAAAAAGGATCGTTCATGTTTAAATATTGTGTGAAAACTTGTTTTCTCAGGTGTACTTTTAGACAAGATTCACAAATCAGAGCTATCAGAGTTATCTAGAGACTTTATTGCATTGTTTGTAAATGCAGATTATCAGCCTATTTTTGCTGCTTTGAATCACTAATTTAAAAGAATGAAAATAACAATAAAATGCTGAACCACATATAGGTAGTGATTTGAAAATGCAGTTTTTAACCTGTGTGCAACTGGTTTGTATAAAGAGAAAGAATATCTTTTTTAAAATCTTATACTTCAGAAATAATAAAATGTAGTATCATTCTTTCTTGGTAGGCCACGCAGTGCGGATTATTTTATGCAAGAAGCCAAACGGATGAAACATAAAGCAGATGCTATGGTAAGGCTATTTTCTTTCCAGATAACGTTCTTCTGAATTATTTTTGTACTGAAACTTCATCATCAGTGCAATATAGCTAGGGTAATTATAAAATCTATTACAAGGATGGCTGGGTTTGTTAAATTAAGAAATGTTTATATAATCAAGTGCTCATAGCCCAATAAACTATGACTTCAGCCAATAATGTCTGACTGGGAGAGAGCCCTGTATAAATGAATATTTCAGTTTGTTCCTAAGGCTTAATTAGTAACTACTGCCAACAGAGCAGTAGGTAGTGGAATTTTTTTTTCTTTAAAAAAAATTTTTAATCAAAGTTTGTATTTTTCTATATTGTTATAAGGCAATAGGGTTTAGAGCTGTAACTGTTTCATTCTAGAGATGAGAAAACAACCCCAAAGAGGCTAAAATACTTGCTCAGAGGGTCACACAAGGAGTTCTAGGACCAAATTATTTTCCAAGAAAACTTTTGTGGTATTTACATTTGTCTGCCCAAATGAAGGACATATCTGAAATGCTATAAATGGTGAAACTGCTGTGTTTCAGACAGAATCTCCAAATCTTCATCATTGATTTAAACAAATAATTTTACCGGTTTGGCTGATGCATTGTAAGGAAGAACTGCAAATTCAGTTGCTTAAGTTTTTTAAGCAAGGTATATAAAGCCTTTTTCTAAATAAGATTCTTATCCCCCTACACACACACACACACACACACACACACACACACACACACACACACACCCCTTAGATCATAGTTACTTCTTCATCCAAAATGACTCTTATTCAGCAATACCAATGTTGTTTTTTCTCAGCAACATCACAGCTCTTGGGACATTTACGTAATGTAAAACCAAAAGATATTCAGTTAAAAAAATTTTTTTAAAGAAAGTTCATAGAGTGGAAATTGCCATAGTTTCAACAAAAGCTTTCTGAAAAAAAAATCTATTGTGTATATCATAGAACTGTTGATTTTTAAGCATTGCCACATCCTTGTTGGTCAGCAATTGTTTGAGTAGAAACAGAATGTAGAGCGCTATACTGTGTATACACAGTATAGTGTAGGTACTGTGATGTATGGGAAAGAGTATAAAATTGAAGTTTTGATGCCTGCCTAAAAAAAGCTTAGTCTAGGATGAGGTCTAGTTAGACCTGATGATAAGTAGACTGCACTGATAGAGAAGATGACAGAATTTTCAAGCTAGAAGGGGCCTGAGAGGTCATCCAGTTAAGAAAACAACTTTGCCAAAACTTCCCAGTCACTATGACTGAAATAACAGTATTCCAGAGGATATAAAACAAAAGAGTGCCATGCCAAAGAATGGTCAACTACAGTGAGTACCTCCATTCATCTGAGGTTGGCAGAAGGAGAAGCACTGTCACAGCCTTAGAGAATGTCAACCAGAAAATGCCAGGGCCAGGCAAATACATATGGACAGTCAAGGAGCCCAGAAGAAGAGAGCATTCTATCCAGAAAGTTGCAGAATAGTCAAGCACTCCTGGCAGAAGACCAGAGTACTCCAGTGAGAAGGCCCTGGAAAAACAAAGTTCTTAAAGAGAAGGCAGCTATCAATCTACACATTAAAGGGTCTCTGAAAGTTTTCAGCCTGAAAACTACGCCACCACTAGCAACCTTGTAGACTTGGCACTTAGAGGTAGCTAGAAGACACAGTAGAGAGAGCCCTGGGCTTAGTCAGTTAGACTTGAGTTTAAATCTGGCTTCAGACACTTAATAGCTGTGTGACTCTGCCTGCCACAGTTTCCTTAGCTGTAAAATGGGAATAAGAATAGTAACACCTAGTTCCTAGGATTGTTATGAGAATGAAATGAGACAATATTTGTAAAATGCTTGCTAAAAAAAATACAAGTAAGCTTGGCCCTACCAGCACTTTGTACATAGTCGATACCAATGGAGGGAAACGGTAGAACCTTAAATAAAAATGGAGATCAGACAGGCACCAACCCTCCTATCCAGATGTTCAGGAGCAGTTGAAGCCTGGCCTTGATAGAATGTCATGATTCAGGAAGGAAGTCTTGGAATAAGAATAACCAGAAGACATCAGTGATAAAGAAATTTTATGCATCCAGCAACATCCAATACACAGCCTAGAGAGAGTAACTCCACAGCCACTGTGAGCGGAGTCTTAAATGAAGGTATGGTTTGTCCACAGATATATTAAAATTCCTGAGAGAGATAAAATAAGGGTTAAAAAAGATAATAAAAATGAAATGAGACCTCTGGAAGAAATAATTGGAAGAATAAACAGCTCGCTACATGGGTACAAAATCTTACCCAAATAACTAGCTTCCTGAAAATTAGGGTAGCCCAAAAAGAATTAAATTACTCTGTGAAGTAAGAAATATTAAAACAAAATCAAAAGACAGAAAAAATAGCTTATCAGAAGCAACTGACCTAGAAAAATGGTCAAGCACAATCTAAGAATCTTCAAACAAACAGAAAAACATCACCCCCCCCCAAAAAAAAATACCATATTACAGGAAATCACAAATGAAAATTGGCCTAGAATTCTTAGAACCAGAGGACAAAGTAAAAAATGAAAAAACCTACCATTCGCATCCTAGAAGAAATTCCAAAATGAAAACTCCCAGGAATGCTGTAAACAAAATACAGAGCTTCCAGGTTAAAGGGGAAAAAAATATTTGGAACAACCAAAGAGAAAGAGTTCAAGTACTAAGCAGTCACAGTCAGGATCACACAAGATTTAGCACCTAACATCTCAAGGAATGGGAGAGCTTAGAAAAAAATGTTATTCCAGAAGGGAAAAGGTAAAGGCTTGCAAAACAAGAATAATTTATTCAGTATAGTCAATTCAGTATAGTCAGGCTAGAAGGGATTATAAAAATAAAAAGGGGTGGTTGTCCCTTTAAATAAGACAAATAAAGGGACTTTAAAACACTCCTGATGAGTGAAGACCAGAGTTGAATTGAATCTTTGAGACGCAAATACAAAATCAAGAGAAACCACTAGAAAGGCAAACACATAGGAGCAACTGAAAGAGACTGTAAGTTGAGGAAGCATTTACTTCCTAAGAGGGAGAAGAAACAATTGTCCCTTCTGAACCTTAATGTTTTATAGAACAAAGTAAGACCAACAGAGAAATCTCAGATTGGTTTTGGTTTGCTTTGATGATCTTCAGATAAGATAAAGAGGAGAAGAGAGGGGTTACATTACAGAAGGGAGGAACTTAATATTTTACACAATTCAGGTATGTGAGAAAAAAACTATATAAATGTGGAGAAAGGTTTCAAGGAAGTAGATGTCACATGAATCTCACTTTCATCTGAACTAAGCAAAGAAGAGTTAACACACACAGGTATGTGCAAGTACGCTTACGCACACACACACATATACACACACACTTTCTCTCTAACACACTAAGAGTTTGGTGTAGAAGAACATCAGACTAAACAGAAACAAGAGGAAACAAGGAGAAGGAAGTGGGGTTTACGAGGAAGGGTAGAATAACGGAAAGATTAATCATAAGCAAAACAAATTGTCATTAGAGTAAAGATAATAGAAGGATTAAAGGTAAAGAAAAAAAGAATAAAAATCTGTGATGTGAATCTGGGTGAGCAGAAGAAAAAAGGAGCAACGAATCAACAAAAATTCAGAGGTTAGAATGGAGGGAAATACACAATTAAGAATCATTACCATGAACATGAATTGCGTGAACTCATATAAAACAGAAATGGATAGCAAGATGGATTAGAAAACAGAATACAATAGAAAGTTGTTTATAAGAACTTGAAATAAAGATTCACGTAGAGTTAAAATAGGGGGCTGGAGAAGAATTCATTATACTTCAGTGAGTTTTTGTACCTCCTCTTCCATTTGACCAGTTCTCCTGGGTTTTTTTTTTTTGTTTGTTTTGTTTTTTGAGGCAGTCGGGGTTAGTGACTTGCCCAGGGTCACACAGCTAGTAAGTGTCAAGTGTCTGAGGCCAGATTTGAACTCAGGTCCTCCTGACTCCAAGGCTGGAGCTCTATCCATTGCACCACCTAGCTGCCTCTCCAGTTCTACTTTTTAAGGACTTGTTTTCTTCAGTGGACTTTTTTCCATTTGGCCAGTTGTATTTTTTTAAGGACTTGTTTTCTGCAGTTAATTTTTGTCCTTCCTTTTCCAAGTTATTGATTCTCTCTTGCATACTTCTCATTTCTTTTCCCAATTTTTCTTCTGCCTATCTTATTTGACTTTTAAAATCCTTCTCGAGCTCTTCCAAGAAGGCTTTTTGGTCTTGAGACCAGTTCATATTCCCCTTTGATGTTTCAGATGTGGGTGTATTGACAATGTTGTCCTCTCCTGAATTTGTGCCTTGATCTTCCCTGTTCCCATAATAACATTATAAGGCCATTGTCTGTTTCTGCTTTTTGCTCATGGCGTTTGCCCATCTGTTGACTTTTTTTATGCATCCTCTCCTGCTGGAGGGCAGGGGGCACTTCTTGTCCGAGGAGCCTGGGAACTGGTAACTAGCTTTGTGTGCTAGGGCCTCAGGTGCTAGCAGTCGGAGGCTGTAAAGTTTTGGCTGCTTACCTGGTGCTGGTCTAGGGTCAGCAATACTGGAGCTCTTGGGGTGTAGATGGGGAGTCTTGACGCCTGGGGGTGCCTGCTCATCTAGGCCTTGCACTCCTTTCTTTGGCTTCTGTTCACCCAGGCCTTGCACAGGGTTGATTCGCTGCTGGAGGATGTCTGTCAGCCTGGAGCTTTGCCTCCTGAAGTTGTACTTCCCAGAGTTGCTCTGAGGCATCAGGTGATTTGGCTGCTGAAAAATGCCATCGCATTTTCTAAGTGGTAGTTTTCTAAGCTGGTATCTACCTGTTCCCTTGCCTGTACTGAGGCACTCAGGGGATCCTTATGTTGGCACTTACCTGCTCCACCAGCCTGGGTCTCAAGATCTCCCCTGGTATGCTGAGGTCGGGCTTGCCGCCGGCTTGCTGGGATGCCTCCCATCCTGTACTGCTCCCCCTCCCCAAGAGTGAGAGGGGTCTTTCCTGTTAATGCCTCAAGCTTCCTGGGCTACAAGAGTACTGCACCCCATCTTTCTGCTGGCTCAGCTGTTCCAGGGTTTTTCCTCGGGTGATATTTTCTGGGCTTTCAGAAGTCAATAAGGGAGGATGAGAGCAACTTACTTCTTACTCCACCATGTTAGCTCCCAGAAGCAGATCTATACTTCAGGTAGACTTAAAAGAGCAGGAATAAAAATTGCGATCTCAGGGGCAGCTAGGTGGTGCAGTGGATAGAGCACCAGCCCTGGAGTCAGGAGGACCTG
>NW_020954655.1:2310716-2351464 GCF_900497805.2 Vombatus ursinus
AAACAAGGAAATTACCTTTTGCCTACAGATACCAGAGACAGTGGATTAATACCAATACTTTAACATATATGCACCAAATGGCAAACCAAATACTTAAATGTTAATCAGTTTACCAGGAGAAATATAAATAATTATTGGGGATAATAAGTACCTCTTCCAGACTTAGACAAATCAAGCAAAAAGACCAACCAGAAAAGAGTCAAGGATCTAAATAGGATTTTATAAAAGTAAGATATGAAAGCTCTCTGGTGATTACTGAATTAGAATAAAAAGGAGTATACATGTTTCTCATCTATGCATGGCACTTTTGTAAAAATTTACCATGTATTAGGGCATAAAAACTTCACAATCAATGCAGAAATACACAGTTACTGAACATATCTTTTATTGACCAAAATGGAATAAGTCATATTCATAAAGGATCTTGGAAGAAAGGATCAGAAATTAATTGGAAACTGAATAACAATTCTAAGGAATTTGTAGGTCAAATAACAACATAAAGAAAAATGAAACAATAAGACAACATAACAAAATTTGGGGGGATTTATCTAAAGGAGTTCTCAGGGTAAAGTTTATGTGACTGATCACATTACTCATTAAAAAATAAATATCAGACTTGGATATGTAATTTAAAAAACCAGAAAACCAACAAGTTTTAAAATCCAAATTGCACATCAGAAGATAAATTCTGAAAATCAAAGAAAAGATTCACAGAATTAAAAGCAAAAAAAAAATTGAATTGATAAATAGAAAGGAAGCTGTTTTTAACAAAATAAAAATGGCTATTATGATTTTAAAAGAAAACCAATTTACCAGTATCAGAGATGCAAAAAGAGAAATCACAACATGTGAAGAAATAACAGAAATTATTTAGATACCACTTTGCCCGATTATATGCCCATAAAATTAGGTTTAAATGAACAAGGTGAATATTTACAAAAATATAAAATAAACAGTACTGAAAATAGAGAATTTAAGTAATACAGTCACAGAAAGAAAAAAATGAATCACAAATGAATTCTCAAAGGAAATTTCCAAAGGAAAAAAAGACTCAAGACCAGCTTGACTTAGTTAATTTTACCAACCATTGAAAGAACAATTACTCTAATATAAATGGTTTTCAAGAACAGGGAAAAAATGGCATCCGCCCAAGTACTTTCTATGATACAAATATGGTCATTACCTAAACCAGGAAGAGTCAAGATAGGGGAGAAATCTATAGCCCAGTATCTCTAGTGAATGTCTAAACAAAAAAATTAAGTAAAATATTAGCAAAGAAGTACTGTAATACATGATAAATATTGTACTTTCATTACATAAAATTAAAAGGTTTTGTACAAACAAAATCAATGTGTTCAAAATTAGAAGGGGAAAAAATCTTGTAGCAGATTTCTCTGATACAGGGCTGATCTTGAAGAATAAAGAAACTGATTCAAGTATATAAGAATGACAGATGTTCAGCAATTAATGGTCAAAGGATATGAAAAATCAGTTTTCTAAGAAAGAAATCAAAGCCATCAACATCCATATGAAAAAATGCCCCAATTAAAGAAATGCGCATTAAAATAATTCTGAAGTTCTACCTCACACCTATTAGACCCGCAAAAATGACAAAAAGAAAATAGCAATTTTTGTAGAGGCTGGCAGAAAACAGGTGCACTGGTACACTTGGTAGAGCTATAAATTGGCCTAGTCAGTCTATAAAGCAATTTGCCCATAAAGTCTCTAAACTCTGCAAAACCTTTGAACGGGTGATAATATCTCCACCCATCTCCTCTTATGATCTTGTTTTATCAATCATCTCTCACAGAGTCATAGTAAAAGCTAATACATCTTAAGTTCAAATCCTGCTTCAGCTATTTAATGTGCTTGTGACTGAGGAAGTCATTCAGCTTACTGTGCCTTTAGCCTTTCTGGCCTTTGGTTTCCCCAGAATGGAGGTGTTATACTCTACAGTTGTACTCTCTGGCCGCTGAGGTCACTTCCAGATCTAAATAGATAATCCTATGATCCCATCTTCCCATAAAATCATGCTTCCTTATCCTAAAGAACCTCTTGGCCTCCTTGAACTCACTCTTCACTTACCTCCACGACCAAACTTCTAGGAAGAACCAGTCTATCCTCATTGCCTCCACTAACTCACTTTCTCCCTGTGTTCTGTGACCTCTACAGAATTTGATTCTATTGACTACTTTCTCTTTCATTTCCTCACCTTTGGTTTCTCTGATGCTGATCTCTAATTTTTATTTTCTTTTTTTCTGATGTTCTTCTGTCTCCTTTGTTGCCTCATCCTTTTCCTCTGATGCCTTTATTACTTTCTCTTCTCCTCTCTTCCTTGGTGATCTCATCCACTTCTGTGGATTCATTTATCACCTCCCAAATTCCCAAATCTGTCTCTTCTCTACCAACCTTTTCCTAGAACTCACTGTGTATATATCTCCCCAAACATATGCTTTTCACAAAAGCTCCTCAAGAGCAGGGTCTGGGAAGCAGCTAGGTGGAGCAGTGGATAGAGCTCTGGCCTTAGAGTCAGGAGGACCCGAATTCAAATCCAGTCTCAGACACATGACACTTACTAGCTGTGTGACCCTGGGCAAGTCACTTAACCCTGATTGCCCCACCAAAAAGCAAGGAGAAAAAAAAAAAGCAGGGTCTATATCATATCAACCTTTATCTCTAAGGACCTAGGAAAAAAGCATCTGGAATGAATAAATGAAAAATCATTTATTAAGTGCTTACTATATGCCATGCACAGGAGTTACTAATTAAAAAATAGTATACTCCCTGCCCTCAAGGAGCTTATACTCTTAATAGGAAAAGACAACACATATTAGACAATGAGGAGTGTTTGGTTTGGCAAGTGACATACTTGGTACATGGAGCCCTAGGGGAGTTGAGTGACCTCCCTTCCCAATAGCAATGTCAGAATAGATTTGATTATGATTCCCAGAGGAAGAGGTGGAAATCAGAGTTGCAAGAAGTGGAATAAAAAGGTCTCGGTACAGCAGATGGTAAGAAGGAGGCCTGAATGGAATGGGAAGCGTGGCTAAGGCCAGCTAGATTTAGTAGGTTGTCTTGCACATATTAGATGCTTAATAAATCTTTGTTGAATTGAATTTGCTGTTGCATTATGAATACTAAATAATTGCCACCTGTTATATGGGTGAGGTACAACTCTGCATATAACCACTTGCTCATGTAACTAAAGCCAGTCACAATTTATGGAACATCTGTAGCAAAGAATGTTGTTTGAATTCATTTTACCATGCATAATATTTATTTTACATAGACACCGCATGGATTATGCTGCCTGAGTGGTGAAAGTAAGCTGGTAAATTTTGTGTACTTCCCTATAGAACTGAATTTTGATGAATAGTAAGACTCAATTAAAAAGCCTAAAATATGATGATTTTTATTTGTATTGAGGTTGGTTTGAAGGGCTTACAGAGTGCCAAGATTTACCCCATTTATTAGCAGTTTTGTTTTGTGTTAGACTCTCACTTTGAATTTAGTGTTGTTTTCTCTCAGCCTCATTAACAGGACTTTTGAAACTCATGAGCTAGGTATCTCAATAAAGCACTGTGAGAATGTTCGTTTTGTAACTGTTCTTAAGGGAGACCATGTTTTTATTCTCTGCTTAGGTGGAAAAATTTGGAAAAGCTTTGAATTATGCTGAAGCAGCCTTGTCATTTATTGAGTGTGGAAATGCAATGGAGCAAGGCCCAATGGAATCTAAATCTCCCTATACAATGTACTCAGAAACAGTGGAACTCATCAGGTAAGGAATTAGAAAGCAACAATCACTCACCTGTATTTCTTATTTGATTGTGTGTGATATGAACACATACCACTAGTCCTGTAACATCAGCCACACTGTAAAAAATAATGTTCTGTACAAAAAAATAACTCTTGGTGGGTGCTAATGGTAACTACTGGGATTGAATAACTTGGAAGGGGCACAAATGGCAACAGGGGTATGATATAATTCATCTCTAAATGACTACCATTAGTAGACCCTGATTGGAGCCATAGGAAAGGGTAGTAACCACTCTTGTCCTGTTCCTAAATATATACATCCATAACATCACATCTTACTGTCATAATGTGCTCATATCATTTCAGCACAGGTATCTCAATGAAACCCCAAAATTTGAATTTCCTCTCTTTTATGTCCCCCACACCTCTAGCCAGAGTTGAGATACAATGAGAAAATGGAACAATTATCCTCCTGTTGAATCAATCCATAGTCTAGCTGTACAATCATTATTCTTTTTCTAATGGTAACACTAAAAGATGTTTTGTGAAAAAGCATGATTATCCTCCATGATTTTTTATGTCAAAAGATATAGCCTTAACTTTTCCTTTATTTTTAGTAGACCTGTATCAGTTAATTGATTAAAACTCTTGAACCTCCTTATGTTTTTTGTCCTGTAATGACCAATTGCTCATAACCCAGTGTTTAAAGTACTACTTCATTGAAATTAGTGCCTTCTAACACTAACAACTTTCTAAAACTTAGTGAAAAGTTCCGATTCACTCTGTCAGTGTAATTTGTGATTTAACACTGACCATATCCCTATTTTTAGTCTATTTTTAGTCTCCGTATTTCTATATTCAAGATTCCTAATCATTTTAGAGTAATAGGCCTTTTAGCACTACAGAGGACCATAGAAGTCCCCTAATCCAACTCTCTCACTTTACAGATGAGGAAACTGAAGCCCAGATAGGTTGTATGACTCCATAATCACACTGCTGGTAAATGGCAAGACTGCAACTAGTGTTCTTCCCACTACAGCATAACTTGGAAGCCATAATCTCTTTAATATACATTGACATAGAGGAGAAGTACTGTTATCAACTATATTTATGTACTATATTCTGTAAATACTTTTAGCCTTCATAATTGTCATTTCGGTATCAGAATATATAATCTTCAAAGACTATAGTTAAGTGAGATGGTATTGCTTAGCTTTCAAAAGAAGTTAAATATGTCTAATAACCTAAGCACAGTGTTAATTTAGTGACTCCAGACCATCCTGCTGCTTCAGTAGCACAATATTGCCAACATAATATGACAATAAAACAGAACAGCAGAATGATGTTCTCAAAATTATAATCATTTTCAGGAATAAACTATCTCATTCTAGAATTCTTTACATTCCTTGCTAGAACTGTGGCCAGTATCACATGCATGGTATCATGGTATAATGAATAATTCATCGTCATCATCATCACAGTAGCAGTAGCTAACATTTATATAATGCTATAAAGTTTGCAAAGTGCTTTGTATATATATTATCTGATTTCATCCTCACAAGAGATCTGTGAAGTAGGTGCTATTATTGTCCTCATCTTATAGATGAGGAAAGTAAGGCTGAGAAAAATGAAATGATTTGCTCAGGATCACAAAGCTATCAAGCATCTGAGGCAGAGTTTGAACTCGGGTCTTGCTTACTTCAGGTCCAGCATTTTATCCACCTAACTGCCTAATTAAGGCCATTATCTAGATCAGGCTGGCACAACTTGCAGCCTATGGCCGCTTACAGCCCATTTGCAGCACACCAAAGGATTTCCTCTACGTACAAAGGATGTTTTCCTCTACATTTTCCTCTGAAATCCTTTGGTGTGCCACAAGCAGCCTGAGGCAGCCTCAAGTTGTGCAGGCCTAACCGAGATAATCCAGACTACCACACCAATTTCACTTTAAATATCTAGGTAACACAAATAAAAAAAACTGACTTTAATGATATGGACAGGGAGTATAATTCTTTCCTTCAAGTTTCTCAATAAATGTAAAAGTGGCTTGAAAGTTCTCTCAAAAATTCTGCCTGTTAATTGGATGTTTTATTGAGAAAAAATGAATAACCATGATTAGAGCAACAAATGGAAGGACAGGCGGTAAAAGCCAGCAGCTTCTCTTAGCAAACATCTGTAGAAGCAAAATATAGATTAAAATGCACCCAAGACATTTATACTGCTGTCAAAGTAAGAGCTCCAAACAAAGAAAAAAGAGGAAATCCAAACATTTATGTAAGTGTAAAAGATGAGGCTTCTCTTGGATGCATGCCTGGAAGTATTGAGCACTGCCTCAGTCTTCAGTCAAGCAACCGAGCAGTTCAGTTGTCATTCAAAATTTGTGGCAGTGGATATGTTACTGTTTCCATGGCTTTTTCTTGAAATAGCACTCCTAGCTATTGGTAGTATTTGAATTTGTATTATTAAAGAACAGAAAGTGGCTCGATGAACATAAAAATCATTCTTTTGTAGTCATCATAATGTAATGCCTATTGATAATGGAGCAACCTCAGCCAGCTTGTAAGAAAGCAGTGGCAAACACTATGTATTACTCAAACACAAAGCATATTCTACAGTTTACATGGGATAATTATGTTTATTTCTTTTACTTTTTTTTTAAAGGTATGCTATGAGACTAAAAACTCACTCAGGTCCAAATGCCACTCCAGAGGACAAACAATTAGCTGCATTGTGGTAGGTATATCATGATTCATTTGAAATCTCCAACCCTGTCAGTGGTTTTATTTTAAACAAGTGCTATAAACATAAGAAGAGGGTGCTTTCTGTTATGTTTCCTGACTTAAGAAAGTAGATCTTGCCATGGAGGCTAGGGGATTCCTAGAAGCCATTCAAACTGCAAACCTTGAATGACTTACGAATGGCCTGAATTCTGCAGGTATGCCTGAGCAATTCATAATGATTGGTAGTTGACAGGTCAGGTTTAGTGCATCAAGGTAATTAGTTTTTCAGCATTTGATGGGTCTGGATTTTTAATGACTTGTATACTAACCATGCTAATGTCCATGTAATTTCTTTTGTGTTTAACATTTTAGGTGCAATCATAATAACTCATCTGTTGTTTTACATGTAGGATTAATGTAGCAGAACCAAGATATTGCTTTAAATTAAAGCTCATATTTGTACTGAAGTGAAGATCAGGTTCATTACATTTTTTTTAAATGTTTTATAAATACAAAAACTAATAAAGTTTGAAAAGATTAATAAACTTGGACAAAAAATAGTTAAACATTTAAAACAAGAGGGAGGAAATCTTAGAGAAAACTTTTAGCCCTTAACAAGGTAAAACAAAAGGAATTAACAAAGAAAATGTTCTTGTTTGTGTTCCCTGTCAGTCCTCCCTGAAGTTGTTATACCTCTAATTCTGTTTTCCTTCTTTTTCATTTTTTTTACGTATCTATAGTCAGTGTGTATATACAAGTCTGGTTCTGCTCATTTAGTACTGCATCATCTCATATAAGTTTCTCACTATGTGCTTTATACTTTTTGCAGTACTATAATATTCCTTTATGTTCATATTGGATTATAGATACAGAGCTAGAAGGAACACAGAGGCCACTTAGTCCAACCCACTCATGCTGCCTCTCTCCCTTGTCCTCTTCTCTTGCTCTCTCAACATATATATATATATATATATATTTATATTTATATTTATATTTATATATACACACACACACGGGTGTGTGTATACTTATGTGTATGTATATGTATATATGTATACACATACTTATTCTTTAAAGTTCAATAGATATTTTATCTCAGTGATGTGAGTACTCCTTTATTCCCTATGCGTTTTTTGTTCATCTTCCACAGATGGTCTCCTCAGTGTGCTGAGGGCCTTTCTCTAGGTCTCTAGATTTTGGGTAGGTAACAATAAAGCAAATGGCATGCCTCTTGTTTATCCCTCACTCTCACCCATTTATTCCAATGTGACCACCTTGTTTTCCAGTCTCACATCTGTATAGCTACTCATTGGTAATATGTTGATGCCTACCACTTAACTCTCCGTTGCCTTTTGGGGACCCCACAACTTTAATTACTGAGAGACTGACATTCCATGACCAGCAGCCATACAGCATTACCAGAATAATATAAGTATTTTTTTTTAAAAGTCTTTGTTTCAGCAAGAAATTTTAGGGCATTAAAAACACCATATAATTTCCCAAAATTAGTACAATCGTTCTTCTCCTCCTGTTTATTTCTGGGCCCAGATCATTGGACATTCACAATATCTGTTCAAATTACATACCTGAAAAGATCAGGTTCATGAATTGTCCATCTAAATATTTCATAAGCATTGTTCATTCCCTTGATTTTTCATATGTCTGCATCATAATTGCTTTTCATTCAGTTGAGTATTCATGTGGATAAATAGACCAAACCCTTCTGAGTGATTATTGATCTCATTTAGGAGGCTTTGCAGGGTTCAGAGGTTTGATATGATAAACATATCACTCACAAACAGGCATACCTGGAGGACCTCATCATCTTAGAATGAAAACTCCTTTCACGTAGTGATAGTTTTCATTCTTTGTACTTGTATTCCTAGTGCCAAGCACAGGGCCTGACGCATGATTGACTGAACTGTAGGGAATCCCTCTTGCATATAGACTGTGTAAAGGACTTGTGTCACAACCGTGGCAGACACCTTTGGGAGGCATATTTCTTTGTTTTACACCTTGCTTGATCTCAGTCTTATTGTTATGTCTTTTAAGAAATCCCATATGATTTTGTTACATGCATAGGAGACACATTGTTAGAGGAGAGCCTGGAAGGAGGCGTTTTGATCTACTGAAACAATATTTCAAAGTCAACAAACAATAAGCACAGGAGGGGCTGTATTATGCATGTTTTAGTCTTTTTGGGGACTGTGAAGATAAGGTCTTCCATAGAGTATCATTTGCAAAAGTCTGATTATTCCCTTATCAAACCTTCATTAAACATAATCTCAGTATATTTAATTATTCTCATAGAGGTTTTGTGGACATTGAAAGCTGGCATATTAGTCAGACATTATTGATACCTTCTTGATCACTTTTTGTATTGTTTTTGGACTGGACCTCTGATTTCACTGGTGAGGGGAATACTCTCCAACAATACAGATAAGCACTTTCTCTGCAGCCTATAGTTTTAGAGTTGCTAGAGTTATCAAGATGTTATGTGACTTGCCAAAGGTTACATAACCTGTATACTTGACTCCAAGGCTAGCCCTCTGTGCAAGTCACCTTTTTATATAAAGTCCAAGATCTTTTCCAAGCTTTGTTATCTTCTCTTCCTGATTTATTTCATAAGTGATTCCTCGGTGTCCTTAAAAAATTGCATACAGCATAGATCTCCTTTGTATAGTTAGTCTAATACAACTGTTCTTTGCATCTGTATTCTTTAATGCCATTTCTACTTGCTCACATATAGTACATTGAGAACTGACATTAGAGTTTAAAGATGGTGGCTCCTCTCTCATTAATAGAGGAAGTAATTTGTTATAATAATCTTTACAGATATTTTTTCAGTTTTTCATTTATTTATTGCCCCTTTCAGTTTTATCCTTTAATGCATAAGGATGATTTGGTTTCCTTGGGTCTATCGCCAAATTTTCTGTAAACCTATTTTTTGCTCCTGCTGTTTCTCATTTTTTTATCGAATAAAACTATCTGTAATCTTCCACTAGCCTTCACGATAATATTTTTTAATAGCATTTATTTTCTTTTCCTCTCACCCTCCGCCACAGTGAAAATTAAAAAAAAAAAAAAAAGAAAAACAAGACTTTCAGGATAGATGAGCCAGATTCCCACGTTAGCCATTTCTCAAAAATGTATGTCTCATTCTGAGTCTTTGAGTCTGTCACCTGTCAGGATGTGAGTGGCATGCTTCATCATTAGTCCACTTGAATTGGGTTATTGGTCATTCTCAGGGTTCTTACAGATAGGTTTATATTCTAAATCAGTTATCTTTCTACATAGCAAGATCAGTTATCTACTGGGTGACATGCTTTGTAGAGTTATTTGGCCTCCTTATTGCTTAAGTTTCATTAGGAAATTATAATAGTCTGTGTTGATGCTTATTATTTTCTGTGTTTCTTATTTCTTGGCATCAGTAACTTATTTGAATAGGTCACATTGAAGATGCCCCACTTGTATCCCAGGTCTTCTCATTTTTTAAAGTATTTTCTTCCAAATTGATATTTACAGTATCAAATCTAATTTGATACTAATAAAATCAGAAATCCAACTGTAGATAGAAAACTAATTTAGAAATAACTCCTATGTCTGTAACCAGTCATTTCCTGTCTGTTAAAAATCTATTCAATTTTTTATAACAACATTTGGTGCTCTCCATGTCCAGTACCTCCCTATTCTCCTCTTGAAGAAAATACTCCTCAGACACTATGTCTGAGAATACTTCTTTATAATCTTCAAACCTTTGTCCTTTCTCTTCCCTTACTCCTGAACTACATTTTACTACCTTCTTTTTGTTTGCTATCTTCCTTTGGTTTAGTTTGGAAGGTATCATGAGATGTTTCAGAGATTTTCACTCTTTCTTCATTTTTCACAGCAGATGTTGACATATAACCTACAGCTATTTTCATGGTAATCTTTTCATAACCATTTATAGTAAGCATTTTAATCAAAATGATCAAATGTCCCATGAAATTATGTTATTCCACCAACTCTATTGTTTACGCCTTTACAAGAAAAATCTTTGAAACATTTTTTCGTTTAGCTGCAACTTCCTTTTGTCTTCTGGTTTTGTTTAAAGAGAGAGTATCAAGACTGATAGGATTCATTTTCTCCAACAGTATGTCCACTCATTGGTCACTGGATAAAGAGCTTACATTTTAAGGTAGCAGCGACTAACCTAATAATGGTCTGGAACTTTGGTGATTCTTGGCATCTTCTGCCCCTTTTCTGCCACTCTGCCACCACCATCACTAGAATTGCCAGAAGGACCCATTTTGTATTTTTCTTTGTTGCATGGGTTGCCATGGACAAAAAAATTAATTGCCAAGTGGCTAGCTTAGCATGATGGGCCTCTCTGTCCTTAGGCTGGTCCTTGGAAAGCAGATTCAGTCTATGGCCAAGACCATACTGAAAACCTTTCCAGAATAGTAAAACCTGCCAGAGTTTTTGCTCCATTGGCATAGTCTTCAAAAACTCAGGCACTCATGCTCACCACAACAAAGTGGCAGACTAGGGCTTTATGGAGTGAATAAATTAATGTGAAATAATTTATTCAGTCATTTTCCAGTTGTTGGACATACAGGTTGTTTTCAATTTTTCCTGTTCTAATAGGGCATATGTGAATATTATTAAAGTATAGATCCTCTTTATGATGTTCTTAGGATAAAGTCATAGCAGTGCAATTGCTGAGTTATGTCATGCTCAATTTTGTGACTCATTGCATATTTTGCCAAAAATTTTTTTTTTTTGCCAAAATGTCTGTAGCCATCTATAGCCCTATCAGCTCTGTAGAATGCCATTTCCCCACAGCACTGCCAACTTTGTGTTTTTTCATTTTTTGCTTTTTACAATTCTAGAGAGGCTAAAGTAGCATTTTTCTGGTTATTAGGAAATCTGAACATTTTTTCTTGTGGTTAATACTTTATAATTCCTCTTCATAAATTTTCTAATTTGTATCCTTTGACCAGTGCACCATTGAGGACTGTATTAATGCTTGTAGAGCTACGGATCCATTCTTTATGAATTCTTTTTCACACCTTTCTCTGAGATATTTACTACAAGTATTTTCCCAATTTACTTATTTTCCATTAATTTAGACATACTGCTTTTTGTTGTTCAAAGTCTTTTTATTGTTGCATAATAAAATTCATTTGTCTTGTCTTTAATGATTTCTCCTATTTAGGTTCAACACATTTTGACAATAAAATGATTTATTTTAAAAATGTTCAGTAATATTCGCCCTTGGGGCTTTAGTTTCCTTATTTGTAAGTTAAGGGAGTTGGATTAAATGATCTCTAAGGTTTATTTCCAGCTGTGAAGTCTTAAGTTTCTTTGTAGTGATATAACCATTGAACTAATACATTAATTATTAATAATAATGATAAATCCTATGATCCTATGTAATGGATTACCATCCCACTCACATGACTGCTATGAGCAATGATGATAAAATCATACAGTCCTGTGTAGGGACTTAGCAATACACAAATATGACTGCTATTAACAACAATGATAATGATGGTAACAATGATTCTTCCATCCTAACTTCACAGGGCATATCACTTCATATTCCTAAGTCATATTTAGGAGAAATTCCTAAGAAGGAACCAAATTATTCCATACTTTTTATAAACTTCATAGTAATTTCCGCTAGCAGGTAGCTTATATGTACCATTTGTGACCTACAAATCGAGGAATCAGACCACAAAATAAAAAGATCAGCGACTCTTTATGGAATGAGGGATCTCTAATATGTTCATTCAGGAAGATATTTCTGAATTGTGAATCTGATTGCCGAGATTTGCCTATAAATCTACAAAACAATAGATTGTGCTGTACTTGGTGTGCCAGTTAACACTAGAGCCACTTGATTTATAAAAATATGAAGAGAAAATAAACTAGATATTCGGAGACAGGCACCAAAGAAAGTGCATGTTTCAGAGGAAAAAGCTGCTTATGTTCTTTTCCAGCTTTATGTAAAGTCTTCCTAATTTTAATAAAAGTACTAGATTAATCATAAAGTGAGGAAATAAGATTTGAAAGAAGGGGTTTTTTTTCAGCAGAGCATACTGAAAATCAGCCAGGCACCTGAGCCTGTGTTACTGTGAGAAATGGGGACATAACAGTTTCCTTGGAGTTTGGTCCTCCTGGCCTGTAGCCTTCAACTCACTTTTTACAGGAAGATACTGACCTCTAGTGGTGTAAAAGGAAAACTGAGAGGCAATGGAAAGTCCCATTAGTCACACTCCCTAAAAAAAAGGCTGTGAAGCTGATGAATGTGTTTGTGATTTCAGTATTGTATTAAGCAATCACATTGTAGATCTTTTCAAATTTAAGTTCTTTTCTAAATGGTACATTTGAGTTGGTGTTTCAGAACCTCAGTCTATAACTAATAAGTGCCTTGAAACAACTGAAATGTTTGAAGATGTTTTCCAGTTTTGTCTGAGAGTTATGACTACTCTGAAGAAACTGATTTTCTCTTTTTGGGCTATAGTTACCGCTGTCTGGCTCTCCTGTATTGGCGGATGTTTCGACTCAAAAGGGACCATGCTGTAAAGTATTCGAAAGCACTTATTGACTATTTCAAGGTATCATCTGGCTTTGTAAATTGCTTGTAACTTTACCATGGATTTGGAATATAGTATATTCAAAAATATGCTGTCTATTGTTTTAAGACCCTGTTGAGAGTAAATGTGATTAGATTGACAGAATCCATTGCTTTCAAGCAGATGACAGTGTGTTCCCTCAGTGTATATATGAAACCAGTTTACGACACAACCACTGAGTTTTAGGACTGAGGAGGCCTTGGAGAAGCCATCTAATATATTTTCTTATTTCAGGATGTTCCATATCTCTTCTCCCCATGATAACCAGTAGTATTCCTTAAACCCTCAAGAGAAAGAATACACCTAATCCCTCAACAACTCATTATAATATTTAGCCATCCTATCAGGACATTGTTACTTATAGCTAATTCAGAGCTTCTGCCCTTTAACTGTATTTTCTCTTAAAGCTCACCATTCTCTGTAGCATAATCCTCTGCCATTTTTCACCTGTGTGATCTTGAGCAAATCATTTCACTCCTCTGTGCTTCGGTTTCCTTTCAAATGAGAGAGTTGGTCTAAATGAGCTTCAAGGCCCCTCCTTGCTCTAAAGCTATGATCCTGTGATCTCTCACATACTGTGGCAACTGCTCCTTTGTCTAGTTTCATTTGTATCAGAGACCCCTATTGACTCATGTAGAAGCAATTCCTATGAGAACAAAAAAATGAAATATCCCTGTTCCTAATACTTTCTTAGAGAGAACTCTTCATTCAATGAGGACCCCTCAAGACAGGGTCAACCTTAGACAAGCAAGGTAGCTGGTGTGGAGGTAGAGCAGACTGGAGACTGTGTTCCTCAAGATATATATGGCATTCACAGCCAGGAACTCACCAATCAGCACACACCTCAGGAAGTTTAGGAGTCAGTTGCCATCCTCACTTCCCAGAAAGCCTGTTTTCTAGCCTCACTAGAGGCTAGAGCCTCATACATGTCCTGGAGACCTTGTGAACCAAATAGAAACAGTTATGTTCCTAGCTGGAAAAAAAAAGAATATTCTTTGCAGCCGTCTTCTTCATAGCATTCAGCTGAACAGTTTATCCAAAACAGAGTAGAGAGTATTCTGAGCCATGGTCAACTAAATATCATTTGTCTCAAATGAGAAGAGTATTGGAACCTACACAATATGTGTGTGGCCTTATTTTTGACTTTTGGAACATGGGGTCAAAGTCAGAAATGTGGTAAATGTTTTGAACTTTGGCACCTAAAAGGAAACCTTATATTAAAGGGAAGAGTTTTTGTGGTTAAATGTAAGCACCAAGCATAATGAATGAGGAGTGGATTAGAGAATTTCCCTGGGGCAGGTAGGTGGCACAGTGGATAGAGCACCGGCCCTGGAGTCAGGAGGACCTGAGTTCGAATGTGGCCTCAGACACTTGACACTTACTAGCTCTGTGACCCTAGGCAAGGCACTTAACCCCATTGCCTAGCCAAAAAAACAAAAACAAAAACAAACATAGAAAATTTCCCTGACGTAATGATGACAGATTGTCTTTTTATTTGTCCATTATCTCCAATCTATCTTTAAGAATAAGTACAGAATAAATACCATATTGAACATAAAACACGATTCTTCTCCTTTGGGAATTTATAATACAAAGCAGGTATTTACAATTAGAGATTATTGAAACATTGACTAAAGTTCAGTAATTATAAGACCTTTGGGTAAAAATGACAGTATGGTGGAAAGGAATTCAGTTTCCCCATGCAAAGCTGACACTAAAAGATGATCTTTCTGTCCATACCCACTTCCCTTTAAATTAGGGGGCTTCAATTTTTAGGATGGCTAGGAAGAATTAGGCATTTTCTTTCCTGCTTACCATCCTTCTTCATCTCTTTCTAGTACCATAGAACTCTTCTGCTCAGGTTTATTACAGTCAAAGTATACTTTTAATAGTCTATATTGGGTGCCTAAATTTTAATAACTAGGAGAGAAAAACAAAGCAGATATATCCATTAATGCTAGATTAAGAAAAGTGTCTCTCTTGATTCTAGGAAAAAAATAATATTGGCTGATCTATTAGGAGCTTTTTTCCCCTCCTTATAAAAATGGTTTTATTTTTCTTAGTAAATGGTACAGTGTACAATTCTGTTCTTGCATTTATATGGTACCTACTGCCATAGTCCCTTAGATTTCTGACAGATTGTTTCATGTAATTTTGAATAGCGCTACTCACATGAAGTAAAAATTCAGTCTCCATTTCATAAAGTGCTTCTGTGATACCTCTTCTATACTTAGCTTTCTCTGATTTGCTAAATCAAAGCAACACTTCTCTCTGCAAAACCAAGAATGATGCTTGTGCTTTAGACTCCAAAGAGGAAAAATTCACATTGGCATCACAAAAACCATTTCCCCCCATAACAGTCCTACAGATTAACACCCAAGAAAGCATTATTAGTTGTTATATATATACGCACACAGTCCATTTAACAACTTTTACTGGTAAATGCAAAACTTCTTTTCAATTTCTGGATATAAATGTTTGGTTCATGTAATGTGGTCTTCTTACCATATTAAAAAAAAAATTTAATTGCCCTGTCTTTTAGGGAAGCATATTCAATAATGTGCTTCCAGAGTGAATGTAATGCATATTCTTTATTCTTTTCATTTTTTTTAAGTTCTTTTCTATCTCTGATTTCAATTTATGTTACTCTCTAAGTTTGCAATGATGTGTCCTCCTGCTTCTGTGTTAAGAAAATTAAACCCTCAGTAAATCCACTTCTTGCCTCCACAGAATTCATCTAAAGCTGCCCAGGCCCCATCTCCATGGGGTGCCAGTGGAAAGTAAGTTGACTTTACTGAATGGAAACTAATTCTGTATGATCCTATGAAACTGCTTGTTAACATTCAAGTGCACCCAAGTATTGTCCTACATAACCCATCCTACACTTATCTCTCTTTAGTATTTTGCTTTTCAATCTTCTCTTGTGTAGGAGCACAGGAACTCCATCCCCCATGTCTCCCAACCCTTCTCCAGTCAGCTCGGTGGGATCTCAGGGGAGTCTCTCAAGCACTAGCACCCCTTCGCCATCATCCATAATTAGCATTCCACATAGGATCCATCAGATGGCAGCCAACCATGTCAGCATCACCAACAGCATTCTACACAGCTATGACTACTGGGAGATGGCAGACAACCTCGCCAAGGAGAATAGAGGTATGCAATGTAAAAACAAAAACAAAAAAACCTGGCCCACTAGCTAGAATCTGGAGGTGTAGTTGATTTATTGGCATGATATAAGGTTTAGCTGTCACAGTGCATTGTAAAGAATGCTACAATAGGAGTCACAGGATTAGGGTTTGAGTCCCAGCACTACCCACCACTTACTAGCATTAGAAAAAAGCAGTGGAATTGTAGTTATAATTCTGAGGCTGGAAGTCTAGCCCTTGGTCAAGTCTCTTTTATCTCTGTGGTTCTTCATTGTTCTCATCTATAAAATGAGAATGATAATACCTGCAAAATGACCCATTTGTAAGAAAAGTACTTTGGAAATCTTAAGGCTCTATTGAAATGTCAGCTTTATAGCCCTATGGCAGTGTCAGCTATCATTATTATTATTATGTACTTAAGCATTAAGATGCTCACTGTGATAAGTTCCCAGACATAATAACTCACATGTCTGTACAGCCTTAAATTTTCCAAAGGGATTCCCTCACAGTAACCTTCTGATGTATGCAATAAGTATTATCCCCGTATTACAAATGAGGAAACTAAGGTTCAGAAATGCTAAATGACTTCCCAATAAATAGTAAATATTAGAGCCAAGATTCAAATTTAGGTCTCCAGAGTGCTAGCCATTATACCATATTGCCAGTGGAAAGTTTTTGTTGGAAGATTTTACTTCCTAATTGGCATTGTTTTTCTCAATCAAATTTGTTATGTATCTAGTGTGAAGAAAGTAGTATATATAGTTTCTGGTGGGGCATACAAAGAAGTATATAGAATCTGACATGAAGGAGTTTACAGACTTAGAGGGAAGACAGTATAAGCAGCATATGTTAAGTAGCAAATGAATAATGTCCCAGACAATGAGTTCTTTGTGAGTTCAGAAGAGAACTGGGGGCTGGTGTGGTCATATGGGACTTTATGGCTTCATGAAGGAGTTGGAATTTGTCCTGGGCCTTGAAGGATCAGTAAATAAGGACCAGGGATCTCCTTACAGGTGGGAAAACATTGTGAGATGAAATAAAGAGTTGAAAATCTTTTTAAAATTCTTGAGAAATAGTTACCATGGTTCCTGACTAGAGAATGGATTCACATAGGGTAACAGTAGGAGATAAAGTTGGAGCCAGATTTGAGGAAATCATAGAATTTTAACATTGGAAGTGACTAAGAAGTCTTCTAACCTAAGGCAGCATCCCCCAGAAGTAGTCACTCACTCTCCATTTAAGCATTTCTAGTGATAGGAAAAGCACTAACTTCTGCAGTAAGCCCATTCTAGTTTTGGTCAGTTCTAATTGCTTTGTATGCTGGACAGAAAAAATCTTCTGTTGTTTCTAGTTCTGCCCTCTGGAGCTGTGCTTTTGTGTAGCTATAGCTAATCTCTCTTCCTCGTGGACAACTCTTTAAATATTTGAAAACAATCATAGCCTCCTCTGTATCTTTTTTTCTCTAGGTTCATTATCTCCTGCTTCTTCAATTATTTCTCAAGTGTTGTGGGTTCTAGACCCTTATAGCATCCTGGTCACTCTGCTATGGACATTCCAGTTTATCAGTGTCCCTCTTAAAATAAATCACCTAGCCAAAACCGTACATAGTTCATCAAGGTGACCAATGTGCCACCAATAAATAGCACCTCCAATAATATAACTAAGCAGAAACAGCATAATAATCTGGTGATGTTGGCAGCTAGGTGGTACAATGCATAGAGCTCTTGACCTGGGTTAAGGAAGACCTGAATTTAAATTCAGCCTCAGTTGCTTAATAGCTCTATGACCCTGTACAAGTCACTTAACTTCTGCCTCAGTTTTCTTAACTTTAAAGTGTAGATAATCATGGCATCTACCTCCCAGGGTGGTCGTGAGGATAAAATGAGATAATATTTGTGAAGTGCTTTGCAAAAAACCTAAAGCAAAATAAATGCTAGTTTTTATTAGTTATTATTGTTGTTGTCATTACTATTGTTATGTTGTCACAGGAGTCCTGCAGTCAGGAGAGAATTCCACTGCACCCTGATTCACTGACAGATAACATAATCCAATATTTTCTACATACCTGTCTCACAAAGATGTGATGGAGAATTCAAGAAATATCAGTAAATTGCTTTTACACCCCTACAGAGAAAATATTTATAATATTTGTGACATAAAATGAATGCCAGAGCCATAGTTATATTCAAAGATTATATATAACATATGTGTGTTTTTTTTAAATCTCAACGTTGCTTAGCACCATTGGGCAGACTTCTTTGACATCAGATTAAAGGGGCATTCTGACTGTGACCTAAGAAAAGAGTCAATTCCTACCTCCATTTTCTCCATTTTCCTGCCCCTATCTGCAACCCCACTAGGAGCTGCTAAAATATAAAAACAAAATAAATGTGGCAGGTACCTTCCTTGCTCAAGCACTGAGTAAAGAAAATCAATTCAGAAATGACAAGGTTATTCCACAGCAAAGGAGAAAAGTCAGCTTCTAAATGGCATTCTGTCATTATCCAGGGAGGTGATTATTCCCATAACTTTATGGTTGCAGCAGAGCAAGGAGAGGTCCTGATGCCTGAGCTGTTGTATACCTAGTACATGCAAGGCATAAGAATAGGGAATGCTCACCACTTCAATGACAAAGCCCAGATGAGATATTTTATATCAGATAATCATTTCACCATCACTTCTGGAAATGGTTCCTGTTCTTCATAGAAACCATCTTAACTTGAAATTCCAGTGTCTGCTCCTGCCTCCTTCCATCTCAGCTCTTAGAATTGCCATTTCTAAGAACCTTGATTCATGGCCTGGCCTTGTCTTGGATTTACAGTGATGCTTTGGACCCTGTATTTCTTTTACTAGATTGGCGGGGGAAGGGAAGGAAGAGGTTTCACCCCAGGCCAACTGATTGTCCTAGTCAGCATCTTATTTAGTACAAACTGCCTGTAGCAGACAGTGGTCAAGCCAGTGCATTATTAACATTTTATCAATCACTTTCTTAAATCTAGACAATTAACCAAACAATAAATCAAGCCTGGATTTGTAGCTGTTTGCTGAGTTCTGAGGTGTAAATGTGCACACTGAAAATTTAACAACTGGCTCCAGTTCAAACTGATCCCAGCAATACCCTTGTACCTCTCTAAAGCTGGCTGAAGCACTTCATGACTTTCTGGTAGGCTAGTGGACATGGAACAAGGAAGGCATGAAGACCCTGAGGCATCTAAGCCCTATGATCATGCATCCAATGTCACTGTGAGAGCTCTTCCTTCACAGGCCCTACTGCTCTCTGCACCCCAACTCCATTCATTCTAATCCCTGCCAGTTTGACAGGTAAAGGCAAAAACTATTAAGTGTGGGGGGAGGAACTCACAGTTAAAGTCCCACATATGGCATGGAAGCACCACCTTGAGGACATTGAGCATCCCATCATCGACACCATAAGTATGTAAAACATCTTTGGAATACTTGGGCTGTTCAATCAACATTAAATCCATTGTGCACTATTTTTAGTTAATTCATTTTCACCATCACCTCCGTTCCTGGCCATCACAATATGCAGGCAAACATGCTTTACAGAAAACAGAATTTGGGTACCAAGTGTATCAGATAGACAGGCCCTCCCACAAACTTTTAACTCTCTAGCCATTCAACCTTAGCCAGAACAGATCAGGCAGCACTAGGATCAGGGACTGGTTGCTTACATTCTGTCCTAAATGTCCACTTTCTAGGCCAGCTTAAATACCTGTAGCTGAATAAAGGTCAATCTCAGATGTCATCCTATACTTTGGTAACTCATGTATCCTCAATAAGCAGGATTCCACCTTTGCCCCAGTGGCTCATCATGAGGCTACTAGGCCCTGTTCTAAATCTTAGACACAGTCACCTTTGACTTTTGATAGAAATGATTCTGATGAAACACCTTCAGGCATATCTAGTCTTGTAAAATATGTACTCTGGCCAATGACTTCAGTGGCAGGGGGAGGGCAGGGTTGGTAGGTTTGTTGCAAACCCTGCCAATTCTCTTCTATCCCTGGGTGATGATAACGCTGGATTTTATCTATCCCCACTTAAGAAATACAATCCCAGGGGCAGCTAGATGGCACAATGGTTAATGTACTGGCCCTGAATTCAGGAAGACCTGAGTTCACATCTGGCCTCAGACACTTGACGCTTAACTAGCTGTATGACTCTGGGCAAGTCACTTCACCCCATTGCCTCGCAAAAAAAGAGAAAACAAAAAGAAAAGAAATACAATCCCATTTTGTTAGTGGTAGACATTTTGGCCAGCATAGCTTAATTTCTCCCGCCTAATTTCTCCCCCAAAGTGAACATCCCATTACAACTGAGGCTACCAACCTGTTCCTGAAAAAAATTGACTAGTTCCACAGCCTTCGCTCTCACCTCATTCTGTGTCAGTTCTGGTTGTACTATTTTGTGCCCCTAGTTAAAGATTCACCTTTTCATGATACCATTCCTTAGTCTGACATGGATAACAGATCTGTGAACAATTTCTTGGATGATAATGCCTCCTGTAGAATAACTACAAACATCTCTATTTACCACCTCAGATTTTTTGTGACAATAATTTGGTCCATTCATTCCTTCCTTCATTCAAGAACACACCCTTTTTTGCAAACTATGATTGACATCTTCAAGTTTGTCTAGAACTCCTCACACGTACCATAGTCCCTGTCTTTAATAACTACCTGAGGGAGCCGGAGGCTGGCACAGTGGAGTCGCTTATAAACAAAGTGGCTTCCAGCAACATCCCACCATGCCGTGGCCTCAGGGGCCAGGGAGGTGTTTCAGGTTAAGTCTGATGTCCTTCCCGCTGCTTCACAAATGTATTGGAGGGAGGAGGGGAAAATGCCAGCATCCAGCCTGGCATAATAGAAAGAAGGAGGTAAGAAATATCACCCCAATTAAAGAAGGGCGGAGACATACAAAGGCGAAGGGTTATGCTTCTGTGCTGGTATGCTGCCACATGTCTGTGGAGACCTGCCTGGCTTTAGATCCTCTCTCTGACTCCTGGCTTCCCAGTTCCAACTCTGCCCTTTGGATTTGGTGTGCCCAAGAATTCCAGATCCTGACTCATCCTGGCTTTCGATGTACACTCATACTTTAGATCTCATCCCTTTTTCCCTATGAGGGGAGCTCTAATCTCTTTCTTGCATTGGGTGCCCTATGGGAGATCCAACAGTTATCACTTCTTAGAATGATGATGATAACAGTAATAATAGCGACCAGCATTTATATAGCACTTTAAAGTTTGCAAAAGGCTATACATGCTATCTCATTTGATGCTTACAACAACCCTGGGAGGTGCTGTTATCATCCTCATTTTACAGGTGAGGAAACTGAGGTAGAGAGGAGTGAAATAACTCGTCCAAGGTAACACAGTAAGTATCTAAGGAGCTGAACTCGGGGCTTCTGGAAACACTTGTACCGCCTCGGTACCTTGCTTAAGGGACTGAAAGAAAATGATAGATGAAAATTGTTTGGTGTACCAAGAGAGCGAATGATCATCACAGTATCAGTACCTCCATAAAGCTACCTAACTGCGTTCATGTCTCACTTTGCCTTACTAGTGTTTTTATATTTATTAAATGATACAGCATCAGTTTTGACATGCTAGCTAAAAAAGTCAAAGTAATATGTGGGCTGCATTAATAGAAGCGTGATAAACAGAACAAGGGAGATTATAGCCTCACTGCCTTCTGACTTTTGTCAGCTGTTCCACATTTTAGGAAAGCCATTTATAAACTGGAGTATATCCAAACTAGGAGAGAGTTTGGAAATTGGAAAACACATCATGTGAAGATTAATCAAAGGAGGGGCAGCTCGGTGGCACAGTGGATAGAGCACTGGCCCTGAAGTCAGGAGGACCTGAGTTCAAATGTGGCCTCAGACCAAACACTTGTCACTTACTAGATGTGTGACCCTGGGCAAGTCATTTAACCCCAATTGCCTAAAAAAAAGATTAATCAAAGGAACTGCAGAAGCAAAAACTTGGGGGTTAGGGTAACTTCTGTTGCATATTTGAAGAATTGTCCTGTGGAAGAGGTATTATTAGCCTTTTTTTGCTTGTTCCCAGAGTAGTCAGCTTAATAGAAGGAAAAACTTCTTGACAATTAGGAGTTGTCCAAAAGTCAAATGAGCTGCCTCAGTAATTAGTGAATTCCTTAAAAGTGGAAGTCAGGTGGTAGCTGGATGACTACTCGTCAAAGGCATGGAAGGGAGGCTATCTGTTCAGTTTATGGATTAGACTAGATGACCTCTCAGATTCCTTCCAATTCTGGGATTCTGTAAGGGTTGAACCTTCCCCCCCCCCCAAATAAGGGCCTAAGTAGTTTCTATTGTTGTTTTTAAAGGTTATTCTTATTGCATAGGATATTTTCTTGTGTTAAGGAAGAGAAGCTGAAGAAACAAGACATCAGCCTATAAATACTCACTAGGAAACACAAAGAAATACCCAATATCAGAAGGTGTCATCAGTAGCACACTGAGGCAGAGAAAATGAAAGTTAAAATAGGGATATTATCACAACCACCTTCCTTGCTTTCCCAATAGCCTGGCATCCTCATTTCCACCTTGGAGAAGCTGAGCAGAGCTCCCAGCCATCTTCCCCCAATCATGAATGCAAGGATGAGGACAATCCCACCTCTTCCTGCTCTGCTCCCATCACTGGTTCAGCTATGGTTATTCTACTGCCTGCATGGTCCTTTTCCTCCATCTCAGAAGTTGACTGGGTACCCATTAGAAATATGGTACCAACACCAATGACACAAAAGTATTATGAGAAACATTACTACTTCCTTAGACTACATGTTCAAAAGAGCACAAAAAAGTCAAACACCAACTAGGGCACAGATTGAGAGATCAGAATGCTGAAAAATTGTGTTTAGTTTGTTTGATCCAGAAATGTCCTATATTATTATTTGTATGCCTTCTAGATAATCTATTAATGCATAATCCTTTAATCTTTTCTGTTTTCCTTTTCCCTTTTTTCTCTTCTCCTCTGTCTCTCTTCCATTCTCCTTTTCTTCCAGCTTTCCATCTTTTTTTCCTTTTCCTGATATTTGTGGTTGTAACATGAATGGAACAGAATCCTTGATGAATAGAAGCCATGGGTGATTTTTTTTCCCCAAGTTGTTCAGTGTGATTTCATTCACAGATATGACTGGATTCCCTTTTAAATAATGACTGTTTCTTTTCCCTAGAGTTCTTTAATGATCTGGATTTGCTGATGGGGCCTGTCACCCTGCATAGCAGTATGGAACACCTAGTTCAGTACTCCCAGCAAGGACTGCATTGGCTGCGAAATAGTGTTCACTCATCATAGTGATTGCGTGCCATTTAGCCAGACTGTGTAATAATCTCCCATGGACTGTTCAATTATTCTGGACACTGTGCTACCGAAATTCTCAGTCACAGCATTTATCCAAATGAAGGTGAATATTTCTTCAGCATCGAACAATGATATTTTTCTAGGGCGTGTGTGTGTGTGTGTGTGTGTGTGTGTATTTGTAAGTGTGGGTATGTCTGAGGTTGTCTGTGTATATTTGTAAAATATATGCAGCTCTTCAGAATTCATCTTCTCCTGTAGTCCCCATAACCTTAGGATAGACAGAAGTGATCAGAGGTGTCAGATTAGGGAAAATGCACACATACATTCATACATACATACATACACACACACACAAACACACACACCCCATTTGCTTTCTATTTCAATATTATACCTTGGATTCTTAGAAAATTCAGCCAAAATCTCATGGGTTAGTTAATCAAGTGCAATAAAGCACATTGAAAGCTTGACTGCCAGTTTAGATGCTCCTAGAACATACGTTATTGATCTTTTTCTCAGTCTTAATGTACTATCTTCCCCCTACTTGCAGATTGGTGTGAGTTGATGAGTAATTGAAAAACAGAGTTGAATATGTTGTTTTTTGTGCAGGAAGTTTCAGTGGATTTCATGTTACCTTAATTATTGCTCTTTTCTATTATAACTTTACCTGTCTTTCAGCCTTATTATCACCTAAAAAATACAACAGTAAGCAAAAGAGATTTTTTCCTAATTACCTTCCTCTTCCTTCCCCTGCCCCCCCCCCCAATTAGAGTGGTAGTAATGGCACTGAAATGAACAAAAGAAAAAATCTAACGGCTTGGAACCTAAATGGATATTAAAAACATGTAGCAAGGCTTTGCAGCTGAAAAGCAGAATTCACTTACACAGGTGACATCAGACACACATATACATACATTTTCAGTTCTCTGTCTCTTTTGTAATGGCCATATGGAGCAATGTCTTATCTAACTGCCAGAAATTTTAAAAGTCTTTTCCATGATAGCTTTCTTGCAAATGTAGGCCAAATCGAGACATAACCTAGACTGTCTCCTTACCAAAAGTCTGGGTTTGCTGCTTATCATGCTAAGAACCATTACTATAATAATTCCATATAATCCTCTCACTCTTCTTGCATAATCCACTAGTGCAAGGCTTTAATATTTCTTGATTTGGGAAACATTTCCAGTCACTGTTGACAAGCTGCCTTTTATTGAGGAGAGGGCTGAAGGGTGGTGTTAATCCTGCAACAAAAACGGTTTTGTTGGGGTCAACAGAGATCAATGCCTATTTGTATCATCTGTAGTAAGTCATATGCATACTTCCCTTTGCCATCAGTACATTTCTGTTTATTATTAGCTTTATGTTCACTCTTTTGACATCTTTTATTATTTTCAGTTTTCATTGGAAATACAGCCTTAATCAGATTTTGTCACTTCTAATTTGAGCTTTGGAGTTGAGAAAATGTCCCAGGAAAAAAAAACCTTTGGGTCATAAAAAATAGCCATATCTTTCCAAAGCCTAACATGTCCAAACTCTGTGTATGTGTGTGTTTATACATGTGTGTATATTTTATATCTGTGTAATGCATCCTACTGATAGCACCATTGCATACATATCAGTTCACCCTAAAGAAGGGATATGATACAGTATGTTGCTTAAACTATTTCAAGGCAGTAGAGCTAAAAGGGATTTAGAAGAGATGCTGATGTACACCCAGCCTCTAGGTACTGATGTTCTCATTCCTTTGGTTGTGGCATGTTTCACATTCGTCAGCCTGATATTTAGTTGGAAGGTCAAGTCCACCAAAATTTCTTAGCTCTCTTTACTCGTTTCAAGTTGTGTAAATGTTAGAGCCATTTTGGTGATGATTTTGAAGTTAATTTGGAAGTTTATGCCTCAGTGAGTGAGGGGCTTACCAAACTTTTCTTGGGCTTTTGTCTCAGTGTGTTTGGGTTATATTAACTCAGTATTATTTTTTTCAATATTCATTTCACCTTGTGTGCTGCATAGATTTTCATAGGTACTTCTGACCTATTGGCACATCTCTACAATTCTGTCCTCTTTTGGAAACTTTAGTTGCATATGTAGAATTTAGAGTCATACATTTTTTTTTAATCCTTATGAACTCTGAAGAAAGGTTAGACCTCTCTCATACATCCATAGAGATGCTTTGCAGCACTCTTCTATGATGCTGTAACATAGTTTGCGTCACAAGTATCTCTGCTAAGTCTTTTTTAAGTTATGTACGTTTTTTGTTTTTTGTTTTGTTTCTGGTAAATCCCCGATCTAATCATGAAACTGAATTAAATGAGGGAGTATACTTAGACTAATTATGTTAACAACGTTTTGGTTGGTGACTTGGCAATCATTATTTCAAACAAGGCTTTTAGCAGTGGGTCATTTTGGTGATGATTAGAGTAGATGATTATATCACAGGTGTTTGTTTCCTCTGCCCTAAATGGTGAGGCAATAGCATCTGTTTCATTTGGAAACAGAAGAACTGTGACAGAAGAAAATTTTAGTGACTGGTCTTCTCTTGATTGCTGTTTATAAAAGTCATTCCTATCCTATCCTTTTTCATTCTTTTAATATTCTATATATCTTTGCATTTGACCTCTTTTTAATTTTGAAGACAAATTCTGTTCTCAGGAACCAAATATGGGCTTGATTGAGGTCAAGCCCTCTACAACTTTACTAGGAGCTTGTCCTTAATCACGATGACAGAATTACCTTCAAATGGGAGTAATCCAAATATATCCCATGCCAAAATCTGGCATTTGTTATACATTCCTTAAGAAATATTTTGATTAGATATGCCTTCGCAAATCAGACTTGTGTAGAATTATGCAAAGAGAGAGAGATTTGGTTAAAAAAATACTTCTTAATATTGTAGATAGGAACTCAGTCCCACAAAATGAAGAAGATGGAATAATAAGTTGAAGTGCTTTCAAATTGTTTACCACATTTAAGCACATGAAATGCAATACAAGGAAACTTTCTGCACTAAAAATCAATTATCATATTTATAACAATTATATATGCATTGCATCATGATGTGTACGTTTCTGGCACTCCATACATAATATACAGTTTGTATAAATGAATACATTTAAATATAATGTATACAATACAGCTAAACCATAAAAATATAGTCAGCCTGAAGGATATTACTAGTGCCTAAATATTGAGTACATGTCACTGGATGTTCATTTCACCTTGGAAGTGCAGTAATTGTTACAAAATTAATTAGTGCAGCTAATCATAAATTAAGATTACATCTTTGAAACTGTGCAGTAGTATTTATGTATAATATATATGAAGTATATATACACATGTATACATGTATATTTTTAAATAACATTTTTCCACAGTTTTCACAGTTTTTCCAGAGCTACTGTTAAAAAAAAAATCTATATTACACAAAAAAAGCAGAATTTTTTTTTCCTAAGGAAGTAGACACTCTGCACACCCAGTTAACATTGTGGTTTATCTGTTTCTAGATACCCAAGAGACTTTAGCAGTCACCAGCCTTAATGCATGTACAGAATATTCTTGTGATTTATCTGTGTTTTTTTTTAATCCTCATGAAATTGGAATTTATAAACATGTCTGCCTTTCTGAGGTTGCAGATGTTACATTAAGTGGTTTATGCTGTAAAATGGGAGAAGTTGAATTGTAAGTAAAGAATATCAACTGAATTCCATAAATTTTTATAAGAAAAATTCAAAATTGAAATGTTTTTCAAATCAGTATCTTTCATTCATGAAGCATCCTTTTTACGCATAGTTTTATTGAATACCCACTAGATAATTAGCATAATATGCCTAATTCTTGATGCAAAGATATATATTCTCTTCATGAATTCTACCGTTCCTTCCTTATGCTGCCCCTCCAAGCCTTCTACAGGCCCTCTATACATACGCACACACGTACATATACACACACGCCTAATTCACCAGAGAACTGTCCAAAAGAAACAAAAGGCCTCAAAAATGCATGTTTACACATGTATTTTTGAGTCTAACTGATATATATTGATTTATTCCTGAAGTACTAGCTCGTTATCTCGCGTCAGTGCCGAAATGAGGTGTCTGAGCTCATCTTAAGCTGAAGGAGCAAATGACTTGACTTGCAGTGTGCCATTTTCCAACTCCTGACACCATTATACTTTTGCTAGCCTTTTAAAAAAAAAATTTAATGTGAACTTTTAATGGAAGAAAATGCAGGTATTAGAACAGTGACTTGGCATGCTATGTCCTCCTGTGTAGGAAAAAGAACTTTAAAAAAATTACATCTTAAGGCTCTCCCTTCAGAAACCTCTCTTTCTACCTTTGTCCATTTCAACAAAGTTATTTCAAGCCCTTTCACTTTTTGTCCTGCCATACTTCTTTGAGCTATTCTCAAATATCTGGCCAAAAAGTAGCAATGGGTGACTTTCAGAGGTTACATTCAGCTAGTCAGATGGGTTCAGTTAATCCCTCAGCAGGGCCCTGGGCACAATGACCATGAAGGACTGGGTCATTCTCCGAAAAAAGAGGGAGAGAATACTTTGCATTCCTTTCACTAGAGATCTTCCAATGAGGAGGTATCCTTCGGAGATAATGTGTCCTTTGGACAGTGGTGTTTCCCACCTTGGATTAAACTTGAATGAGGGCTAAACTCCAACAGAATCACTTTCTGTTTTGCAGCGCTTCCATTTTAACTGAAACTTGGAACCAGTGGAGATTCACAAAATATAAAAAGAAAAGTGAAAACCAATAATAAATAAAACTGAATTTCAAATTTGGGGTCAGTTCTTCTATTTTCTCATGTGCCCATTTCTAAGAAACAGTAGCTTTTAAATCTTAATAAATTGTTCTGGCTAATGGCATAGGAATCTTTTAGGCTTCTGATTCATTTTCCCTTTGTCCATACTGAAACATTCTGCTGTCAGACCGACTACCCTTGTTTGTTTGACATAAGGAAAATTATAATAACTACCCTCTCTAACTAATTGCATATGACCATGGTTCATTCTTATAATTAATTGGTACCATAAGTCCACTGGGGGGAGAGTACAGTGTTGATGGGATGCAGAGGGATTTAGCATCACAGCTCTCACTCACACTAATGGGAATCAAGGGATTAAATCCTCATGTATTAAGTTGACAATTTACCTCTTACAGCCAATTTTAAAATGCATTGATCTGAGGAGTGAATGTGAGACAGTAATTATTAGTGAGCATTGGGCCCAGCTGTAATGTTTAAGTGTCAGTAAGTATTGATGAGATCTAAAAAATTAAATAATAGCCTGCTTATTTTATATGGCAAAAATCATTTTTGTTTCTAGAGATGGTTTTAAACTTGAGTTTTGTAGACTTTGGTAGAAAATGTAAGGTTTTTAGTTTCTTTAGTATTCCTTACCAACTGTGTGACCCTGGACAAGTTACACACAACTTCTCCGTGCCTCAGTTTCCTCATTTGTAAAATTAGAGGGTTAAACACTGGACTATAAAATCCCTTCAACCTCTATATCAATAATCGTTAATTTTTTTTCAGTTTTCCATAAGGTAAAAATTTCTCTTTTCCCCTGGAATGGGGGGGGTGTTCTGGATATTCAAAACTAAGCAAACTAGGAAGAAAAGGAAAAAATATTTATATCCAGAGATGTGCCTCTGGAGAATATCATCTGGATTATGTTTTATTCACTGTGGCTAAAGATAATTTAACTTTTAAAGGAATTCTCTTTGTATCTTTTTTGTCATCTTACCCCAGCAGTATACAAATCACTACAAAGCCAGGGCATGGCTCTATAAGTTATGATGGCAATAATCCTATGCATAACCCCCCCCAAGTCTTTAGTTAACTAGAGAAACTATTGTAGCATCACCAAAGTCTTCACAAATACACAGAGGCATATTCGTGTAGTAAAATATGAATATTAACTCTTTAGCAATTTACATACTATTTATCCCTTGCAATTTCTAGAGTAGTCAACTCAGACCAAAATGCCCTTATCTGTGACCTGCATTGTTCCTTTGTCTTTTTCCCCCCTATGCAATACTCTAGAAGTCACAGATTCAACATATTAACTTTTCAGTAGGGCAGAGTCAAATCACGGTGGGGCACTGAGAAAGCAAAATTGCAGTGTGTAAGTGGAGGGAGTGTGACCCCTAATCCCATCCCTCCTTACTGCCCTGTTGTATGTGACCTTGAGCAAAGCTGCTTCTCCATGCCTCAGTTTCCTTCCTTGGTAAATGAGATTCCCAACACCACCTACCTACCTCACTGAAACAACACGTGAATCAAAGGTTTGTTCATGTACTTTGAGATCCCAAGTTACCAAGTGCTCAGGAGGTATTAATGTGGTTACTATGGCAGCAACACTCATAAAAAATATTCAGTACATCTGCAAACTCCTATATTCAAACCTGCGGGAATCACGAGATTTAAAAATCATACTCCCTACTGCTAACCTTTTAAGAAAAATTCCCAGCCTCAACTTCAATTCAGAAAGCTAGAAACTGGAGGGTGACTAGAATAATCTTATACTGGAGAGGAGGGAAATACAGGTTCCCAAGGCTGGGAAATTTTCCCTCTGGACAGTAGGTGAAGGAGATAGATGTTACCTTTGTTGCTACCCTGTTTCTAGCCATGTGCAGAGTACTAATTAGCAAACAAGAGTGTGTGTACTCTCTTTGCCAGGTGCCAGGGTTGCTAAGTAACTTATGGTTGGTGACTTAGTCTCCACCCTCCTGTGACCCATACTTATTTTTCATTGTTTGGCCTTGGGAAATATGAGATCATCTTGCTGAAAAGAGGAAGAATCTTCCTCAACTTAACTACTTCCCACCACCTCCCCACAAGTAGGAAAATAAATCACTGAAAATCTTGCTTCAGACATTTGCAGTAGGGTCTAAGTGGTTGCTGCTGAGCCTAATCTAAAAATGGGCACTATTTTCACACTCATTTAGTAATGTGAACCTTTTCTGATCTTTCTCCCTATAGCCTTTAATACTATGGGACTGAATAAGAACAATAGGATTCACATACCTTTTTTTCCTTCTGAGGGTAAAATGTGTCTGAAAATCTGCTGCAAGGGCTTGGCCTGAGGGTAAGATCTACTAGCATAGGGTTTGGGTCTGTCCTAAGCTTAGGAAAAGAAAAACCTTTCTTGGTATAAAGATAAAAAGAATTTCTAGTGGACTAAAAGGGGCCCTTTTGGATGGTCAGGTTAATTATGGACCAATTATTTGTCAATACAAGGTGAAGACAAAAGTGTATTATGGTTTGTCTAGGCCATCAGATGCTTAGTGTATTTACACAGTACCAAATATCTGGATGAAAACTGGAACACACAGGTCATCACTGGGGATTTTGTGTCGTGGAAATTGGTTATGTAAATGATAAAATGACATTTTCATCTAATATTGGGTGTCATTTAGATAACAGCATAAGTCAGGTTGCCAATTGAACCTTGGAGCTTAACAAGAAACTTAATAAAATAATGGCTGTGAATATCAGAACTTACCCTTTTAGTGCCACTAGGAATAACTTTGTCAGCCATCTCTCCCCTGAGGCCACTGAAAATGGTCAATGAATGTAATCTCCTACAAAAACTCTGCCTAATTAAGTAAACCCAGAAACAAAGTGAAGCTTTTTTGGGGGTTAATTCACAATTCTGGCAAGTGTGTATGGTAGCTATTTGAATGAAAATCTCCAATATGATTGCACTAGCTGCATTAAAACCCATTAATAATAAAGTGTAACTGCTAATAACGTGAGTTTCATTACTAACCATCTTTTTTTTCTGCTACCAGGATGTTAGTAAATATTTCTCCTACAGTAACTCTCAGTAGTTGCAGGAAACTTTCAGGGGTAGGTGTTGGATTTGTTCATCTGTAGGATCAAGTTGTTGAAATTCTGTTTAATTTGCATCACCTCATGAAGGAACCTAAAAATTCCATAGTTATGTCATGTTAATATTTATTCATAGAGAAGGCAACAGTAATATAACACAAAGATATCAAGGTTCATGTTCTGGCCTTGTGAGTTTCATCAAATTCCATTCAGTTCCTTACCATTATGTAGCATTTCACATTCTTGGTTTTCTGGAAGCCACTGACCACTCAGGAGCCCAACTCATTTCCAACTAGATTTTTCCAATGATCCAGACTTTAGTCTCTATAATACCAAATTATAGACTCTTCACTTGCCCCTTGCTTACAAGAATTGGTCATAGTGATTGTAGAATTGAACAATTTTTTTAAAATGGGACTATTCTGTACAGTAATTTATGCTGTAAAAATGTACATATTATCATTATAGCACTGATGGATGATTTGAAGTGCTGTATTTATTAGGTCAGTTACCATTTTCATTTTGTCTGTTCATCCTATATTAAGATAACTTAATTTTATTTTTGTTACATGAGATTCATTTAGAGGCTATTTGTTAATGCATTTGGACCCTGTAATGGAGACAGCCCAGAATTTATGTTGGTACACAGTGGCTATTTTAATTGAAATAGATGTGATGATTTCACTATGCATTAAAATGGGAAATTATATTACTAATGATGGCCAAAACCATATGCTTTTATCTATGTATTTTAGTAATACAAGCAAAGTGATTACTAGATGCCATGAATGCAGACCAGTGACTTTGATGAGGTTCACTCTTTTATTTCCTTCTCAGAACTCATGAACTGTTCATTCTAAAGGAAATGAAAGTTGATACACAGTAAACAAGTCCTATCATTTCCTCATGACTTGTTCTTACTCCCTGGACTTCTTCCTAGAAGTTTGGAATGCGAGGACCTACAGGGCTTGAATTTGGTGGCTGTTCATATCTGCCTAATTCAGCATAAACATGAAATCCTTTTTTCTTCTCCCTCTCTCCTTTCTGTAAAAGGACAGAAAATAAATTTGGTGTCTATACACAGCTGTATTTGTCCCTTTCTAAACAAACAAAACTCCCAAAGCAAAGTGCATATGTTCAATGGCAGAAACTTTAGAAGGGGTGGGAAGCCTATCTATTTTTAATGATTTGTTTCTGGTTTTTGTGTATTTTGTCTGATTTTAAAGTTCACATGTACAAAGATAATGGAATCATGGACAACTTGTTTTACTGTTTGGAGATTTTGCTGTTTCTATAATTTATACGAAACCCATGTAGCACAGTTTCTGGAATGGTAAAACATCTTACTGTAATGTAACAGAATGAGCCTTAAGGATTTGTAAGAATAAGCACTTTTATATTAAAAAGTAAATATTAATTCATCAGTAAGATTACTTTTTTAATGTGACAATAAACCATAAAATCAACATCTTTCTGTCTCAAGTATGTGTCATCTATTTCTTTTTTTAAATACCTGGGTGTGGAGTGCTGTCTTTGTGGTTTAGAGATATCTTTGTAATCCTCAAACCACAGGGTAACCTCTCTGCCCCCTACTCCCTACCGAAGTTTAAAAACACCTAGAAGCTCTTTGAATGAACATCAGTATTTTAAATGTAAGGAAATGAGTGGGTAAAAATGAGTGGGTAAAAGATCAAATGAATATGTAAAATACTTTGTAAACCTTAAAAGCTATCTAAATATAAACTATTATGGTTCCAATAAAAAAAATGCCTTTGATGCTTAGAGATTTGCCACTAAATGTCTTTTAATGTGTCTGCCGTAACAGGCAGTAATCTGGAATCACCTCTGGCTGCCAGGCCAGAAGTCATTTATCTGAAGCTCACTGTCTTACCTCTCTTCAGTTTGTGGTGGGATTTAGCCAAACTAAAGATAGGGTGATGTACTTCAAAAAGCACCTGCCTTCTAGTGCCTGCTCTGCCATCCAAGTGTGTGAGCCTCAATGTTCTCATTATATAAAAAGAGGAGGTGGTACTGAATAATCGCTGGGACCCCTTCCCATCCTAAGTCTTTAAGTCTCTTTTCCTTTTAGGAAGAAAAAAATATAATGCAATCATGACAGAATCTGAAATAATTTCCCTAAAAGTAGTCTTAAAAATATCACCCGTCAACTGTTTGTGCTCTTTGGATTTGATCATTCTGTATTAATGAATTTTCTTCAGGCATCTAGGCTTTTTTTTTTTTAATAAAAGAACAACACGTGGTTTAATTGCATTGCTCAGTGGCGCTCTAAAACAAGGAGACTGAATGTTTAAGTCTTCCACATCATTTAACTTTAATCTCTGCCAGTTTAGCAACCTTGCCCGCCAAAAGGTAAAGCCATACCAATGTTCCCAGGTTGATTCTTCCTAAAATCACATTCATGTTGGATTTCTAGATAGAGTTACTTAATCGAGTCACACCATGCAAAAGTTACTCTGCCTGAAAGTTATAAAGAAAAGTGAAAATGTTTTATGTACATTATTGCCATTTATATTTTTTCCACATTTTACAACTTTATATTTCTGGCCTCAGTAAATTTTCCATGTTGCTTATATATTTTGGTTTCTAAAATTTGCATTCTATTCCTACAATTTTGACTTTTTTTTTCAGAAATTTTGGTAAACATCTGCTATAAAATTTGTCCTAACTTCTTTGCAACAAAAATCCCCAAGATGGGAATCCCTATACAAAGCATTTTTAAAGGACTTAATTTTAAAGATGCCTCCTAATTGATTGTCCAGACATCAAGAAGAAAACTGGAACAATTTTGCCCTTCATACAAAGACTAACACGAACTTACATAAATAAAAGTAAAAGCATAACCAGGAGAATAGTTTACATGATGACTACAGTAATGTAAAGGACAACAACATGTAAAGATTTCGGTGTCCAGTTGGGTCTTTAGTGGACTGATGGTGAAGCCATCAGCCTCTCAGCAAAGAGGTGGGACCATAGGTGTGAAATGAGGCATACATTTTCTGAGATGAATGACATGTTGATTTGTTTTGGTTGAATTTATTTGCTACAAGAGACAGGTCCATGTTGGTGGGGAAAGGGAGAGTAGACTTTGGGAAGCAGCAGTGATGTAGCAAAAGAAAATGTCATCAATAAAACATTTTAAAAGAAAACAAAAACAAAAAAGTTCCCATTACTTGACTGGGATGAGAAAATCTATGGAGTCATAGAAATTTAATAGGTGAAAGAAACCCTAGAAATCAACTAGTCCAACCACTTTATTTTATAAATTGGGAAACTGAGGCTAAGAGAAGTGAAACAGCACGTCCAAGTTCACACAACTATTTAATGGCAAAGTTGGACCTGGAACCCAGACCCATGAGTTGCCACAGTAACCATGTTGTTACATACTGTACTTGAAATATGCTCCGTTATTTATTATTGTTGACTGTAGCCCAGTGTCTCCCTGACTTAACAGATTGTCTTCCTTTCTGCCCCATGCCAGTTACTTTGAGTGAAATAGCCCCTAAAACAATATTTCTAAAGGACATCCTTACTCAAGTTAATAAACATCTTCAAAGAAGAGGACCTACCCTTTTAGGGATCCCTCTGCCATTCAGGAAGTATTTGGTCTGGGATTATACCACAATGGAAGGGTATGTATCATAAGGCATCTCCCTTATTCTGACTCTAGCTTGATCTCCATTCTTTTTTCCCACTGGAAAAGCAGAAATGATTAACTAATACTCTTACAATTTGAGTGACATCTTCAGCAACTGCCTAGTATGATTTAACTAGGTGAGTTATTGTTTGCAAATTGGGCATTTTAAGGAAATTTTGAGGTTATAGCTTCATAGATTTTAAGCTGAGAGGGATTCTTAAGTAGAGGCTAGTTAGTCCAATTTCATTTTTCAGAAGGAGAAACTGAGGTTCAGAGATAAAATTATTTGAAACCATTCACCAAGAACTCTGGGCAGAATTCTGTTAATCGTTTGGTTTGAATTCGATTTATCTAACATGGCAACCAGCATTCTCCCCTTTTCTTCATCTGAAAATTCTTGACATCATCAGCCACTGTCCTTTTCCCCAGTCTCTGATAATGAAGTGACCCTTCTCCTTGCCAAGGCCAACCCCACTACTTGTGCCCCTGATCCTATCCCCTCAATCATACCCTCTCACTTTTTCTCTCATCTTTAATTTCTTCATCTCCTGGTTGGTTCCTTACTGCCTGCAATTAGGGCCTTGTGTCCCCTATCCTTAAAAAAAAACTTGCACCAAATCTTACTATTCCCTCAACTATCCTTTAGCTCTTCTTTTTCCCCCAAGAAAAAGTTGTCTGTCTTCATTTCTTCCATTTCTCTTCTAATTCACTCCTTAGCCCTTTGTGATGTGGCTTTTGACATCATCACTAAACTGAAACTGCTCTGAGAAAAGTTACCAACAATCCTTTAATTGCCTCATCTGATGGGTTGTTTTTCAGTATTCATCCATTATAACAACAACTATGATAATAATGATAGCTAACATTTATGTAGCACTTACAATGGGCTGGGCACTGTGCTAAGCACTTTACAGTTATCTCATTTGATCCTCACAATAAACTTAGGTGCTATTATTATCCCCAATATGCAAATGAGAAAACTGAGGCAGACAAGTGCGTTGCCTAGTGTCACACAGCTAGTAAGTGTCTGAGGGTGAATATGAACCCGGGTCTTCCTGACTCCAGGCCTGGAGCTCTATCCACAGGGCCACCTAGCTGCCCTTTTGGTTATATATGACACTGATTATCACTCTTTTCTCCTGAATTCTCATATTCTTTCTCTTCCCCCCCCCCTTCCTCTAGATTTTCATGACATTATTCTCTCCTGGTTCTCCTTCTACCTGTCTGACCTCTCCTCCTCATTCTCCTTTGCTGGCTTATCTATATTACACTTGCAGTAGGTGTTCCCAAGTCTCTATGCTGGACCATCTTCTCTTTATCTATATTCTATCTTTTTTTCTGTCTTTATATTCTTTCTCAGTGTCTTTGTTCATGGATTAAATTACCTCTATGTAGATGATTTTTAGATTGACATATCCACTCCAATCTCACCCATCCTTGAGCTTCAGTCTAACGTTGCCATCTTTCTACTGGACATTTTTTTTTCTTTTTTTTAATAAGGCAATCATGGTTAAGTGACTTACCCAGAGTCACACAACTAGTGAGTATTATGTGTCTGAGGCCAGATTTGAAATCAATCTACCTGATTCCAGGACCGGTGCTCTATCTACTGCGCCACCTAGCTGCCCGTCTACCAGACATTTTAAATCAGGTGTTCTAGAGACATCCCAAACTCCAAATGCCTCTAACATCCCTTTTGGGGATACTCAAACTGTACTCACAGTCTTAGTTGGGTCACCAAAGGTGACTGACTGCCTTCCAGTTCCCTGCGGGGCTTCATGCCTGAAAATGTAGCTCATAAGCTCCGAATAATGTTCCCATTAACAACCAGCCAGTAGACAAAAAAGCTTTTAGCAAAAGACTTCAGTAAAATGGCATAAGTGTTGTTCAGTCATTTTAGTCGTGTCCAACTCCCATATGGGATCTTCTTGGAAAAGACAGAGTGGTTTGTCATTTTCTTCTGCAGCTCATTTTACAGAGGCACACAGGGTTAAGTGACTTACCCAAGGGTTAAGTGACTTACATCTAGTCAGTATCTGAGGTTTGATTTTAACTCAGGAAGATGAGTCTTCCTGACCTCAGGCCTTGCACTCTATCACTGTGCCACCTAGCTGCCCCCAGGTATAGTTAAGTACAGGTGGCATGAACCATTCCCTCTATAAACTCATGTGCGCTCTCCCCAAAACACAGCATCTATAAGAAGAATGGGCTCAAACTTCACCTACTTTGATAGTGAGGTCAACCTGTAGGACATACATGTGGCAGAGGGTAACTCACAACTCCTAAATTTCCCTGCCTTCCTTTGTTGTATCACCAGTCTTTTGTTATTGTTACTCAGTCATTTCAGTCATGTCTGACTCTTCATGACCCCGTTTGGGGTTTTCTCGGCAAAGATCCTAGAGTGGTTTGCCATTTCCTACTCAAGGTCATTTGGGATGAGGAAATTGAGGCAAACAAGGTAAAGAGACTTGCCCAGGGTCACATAGCTAGCAAGTGTCTGAGGCCAGATTTGAACTCAGGTCTTCCTGACTCCAGACAAAAAATTAAGTTAATATACCAAGAGTTCCCTCTTTTCCCCTCCTCACATCACTGACATCTCCCCCCACTATCTCCTCCTTTACCACCATCTAAGTTGAAGAGGTGATGTCCTTCCTAAAGTTAACCCCTATACTTGCACCCTTGATCTCATCTCCTCCCATCGTCTTCAACAGATTGCCCCCAATATCTTTCTTGTCTTCAATCTCACCCATCTACTGCTCCTTTCTATGTCCATTCCCTGCCCATGCCCCTCCAATCCTTTGAAAACTCACTTAATCCTGCCATCTCCACTAGCTATAATCCTTTATCTCCCCTCTCCTTGTCTAAACTCCTTTTGAAAGCCATCCACATTTGGCATGCCTTCACTTTTTCTCCACCCATTCTCTAATAGTCTGGTTTCCAAAATCATCATTCAACTAAAACTCCTCTCTCCAAAGTTACAAATGATCTCTTATTTGCTAAATTTAATGGCCTTTTTTTACCACTCATCATCTTCTCAACCTCTTTACAACCTTTGCCACTGATAATCACCCTTTTCTTCAATCAGTAGTCAAATCTTGTCCTTTCTACCTTCACTATATCCCTTTCTCTCAATTCACATAGCCAACACCCTAGGGGTGGGGAACCTGCGGTCTTGAAGCCACATATGACCCGCTGGGTCCTCAAGAGCTCAAGTTCCATTTTAGTCAAAGGGCTGCCCTTGAGGACCTAGAAGTCCATGGCCTTGAGGCTGAAGGTTCCCCACCCCTAGATAAGTCCTTATTACTTGTACTATTGCAATAGCCTTCTAACTGGTCTCATTGTTCAACCATCTACTCCCTGTCATCCATCCTCCATTTAGCTGCCAAAGGGATTTTTCCTAGAGTGTAGGTTGGTCCATGTTACCTTCCGACTCAATCAATTCCAGTGGCTCCCTAATACTTCTAGGAACACATAGTAACTCTGGTATTTAAAGTTCTTCCCATCTTTCTTGGCTTTATACAATCTACCTCCGTCCAAATATCCACCTATACTGATCAACTTGTTGTTTATGCTTCAATTTCACATATTTGCACTGTTTATCCACTTGCTTTCCTTCCTCATCTCTGCCTCTTAAGTTTTCCTGCTTCCTTCAAAACATTGTCCAAGTACCACCTTCTGTGGTCCCCTAAGCTGCTAGTGCTTTCCCCTCAGAGATTGCTTTCCATCTACTGTCTAGACCTAGTTATTTACCATTTTCTCCCCCTTGAGAATGTATGTTTCTTGAAGGCACTGCTTTTGTCTTACATTTTATCCCCAGCACTTAGCTCAATCCCTGGCAAATTGTAAATGCCTAACAAATTAACAGACTGACTAAATACTTCACTCTCCTACTTAACTTTAGTAGCTCTTTATTGCTTTGGGGCAGGAAGGTGGTACAGTGGATAGAGTGACAGGCCTGGAGTCAGGAAGACTCATCTTCCTGAATTCAAATCTGCCCTCAGACACTTACCAGCTGGTGACGCTGGGCTCAACCCTATTTGTCTCAGTTTCCTCATCTGTCAAATGAGTGGAAAAGGAAATGGCAAACCACTCCAGGAAAACCTCAAATGCGGTCATGAAGAGCCGGACATAACTCAAAAATGATTGAACAATAAAAATTGCTTCTAGAATAAAATTTAAACTCCTCTGTTTAGCCTCTAATGCCCTTCACAACCTGATCCCAACCTATCATTTCAATCTCATTACATATTATTCCCCATCCTACATTCTATGATACAACTCACCTGCTCTTCTCTGTGTTCTTCATATGAGTCATTCTATTACCTGTCCCCAAGTGTCCCCTAGCTGTCCCGCTTGCTGAGAATGCACTCCATCCTTACCTCTGCCTCACAGAATCCCTCTCTTTAACATGAAACTTAAGCACCATCTTACAGTGCTTTTCAATCAAGTATTTATTGAGCACCTACTATATACTAGGTGTTTCAGCAAGTACAAGTACATTTGCCAAGTACAAAGAATTAAACAATGCCTCCTCTCAATGAGTTCACATTTTCTAATGAAGGAGACAAGTACATATAAAAATATTTACAACATAAATATGTTATTAATACCCAAATATGTAGTAGTTAAATCCAAGATAATTTGGAAAGGATGGCATTAGTATTTGAGGGGATCAGTGAGAGCTTCATGCAGAAGATGGTGCCTGAGCTTCATCTTAAAGAAAGTTATTCTATGAGGAAGAGTTAAGGAGGGGGTGCATTCCAGGCCTAAGAGAAAGCCAGTATAAAGGTATAGAGATAGGAGGTGGAATTTTGTGTGTTAGGCCTTAATGTGCTACTACAGGCAGGTCTATGAACAATATGGAATATAAACACCCTACAATAGCACACCTAGGGCATCACACCTCACCTAGATGAATGAGACACCCCACTTTTCTCTGTTTACTTGCACACCCAACCTGCTTTCACACTGGTTCCCACAGATAGACCACAACCACATGGTTATATTCAAAATCTCTCGGGTTTTTAGGAGCTATTTCACACAACTTTATACCAGTAAAACTGGTGATCTAAATGAAATAGATGAATATTTTCAAAAGTATAAATTTCCCAGATTAACAGTAGGGAATGGAATACTTAAATAACTCTATCTTAGAAAAAAGAAACTGAAGGGGCAGCTAGGTGGCACAGTGGATAGAGCATGGGACCTGAAGTCAGGAGGACCTAAGTTCAAATTCAGCCTCAGAGCAAACACTTGACACTTACTAGCTGTGTGACCCTGGGCAAGTCACTTAACCCCAATTGCCTAAAAAAAAAGAAAAGAAAAGAAAAGAAATTGAACAAGGCTTAAATGAACTCCCAAAGAGGGTGGGAGGAACCTGCACCAGATTGATGTATAAGTGAATGCAACCAAATATTGAAAGAAAAAAATAATTCCAACATAAACTCTCCAAAAAACTAAGTACAGAAGGGGTCTTGCCAAGTTCCTGGATTTATTCTAGGAATGCACGGCTGGTTAGGAAAGCTATAAGCATAGTTGATCATATTAATAACAAAAACAACATATCATTATTTCAATAGATGCAACAAAAAAAAACTTTTGACAAAACACAATACCTAGTCCTGCTTAAACACACACACACACACACACACACACACACACACACACACACAC
>NW_020954655.1:2351483-2382725 GCF_900497805.2 Vombatus ursinus
GAGCTTTCCTTAAAATAAGTAGTATCTATCTAAAACCAAGAACCAGTATTATCAATAATGGAGACAATCTAAAAACCTTTCCAAAAAGATCAGGGGTGAAACAAGGAAGTCCATTATCACCATTACTAGTCAATATTGTATTAGAAATGATAGCTATAGAAATAAGAAAAGGAAATTAAAGGAATAAATCTAGACAAAGGAAAAAAAACTATCACTTTTTGCAGATGATTTTCTTAGAAGACCTTAGAGAGTCAACTAAAAAACTACCAAAACAATTAACAATTTCAGAAGAGTTGCAGGACATAAAATAAATCCACACAAATCACCTACATTTCTGCATAGTGCCAAAAAAAAAAACCCAGAACAGATAGAAAGAGAAATTACATTTAAAATAACTACAGACATCATAAGGTACTTAGGAGTCTCTGCTAAGACACACACAGGAACTATATTAACAGAATTACAAAACGTTGTTGAAACAAATAAAGGCAGAGCTATATAATTGCAGAAATAGTAGTTGTTCATGGAAAGGCCAAACCAATGTAATAAAAATGACAATACTAACTAAATTTATTCATTCACTGCTATACCAACCAAACAACCAACTTTATAAAACTAGAAAAAATATTAACAAAATTCAACTGGAGAAACAAAAAGATCAAATGGAAATATCAAATATCAATGGAATCAATGAAAAAAATTAAGAGTAACTAATCTCGAACTATATTGCAAAGTTGTAATTGTCAAAACAATTTGGTACTGGTTAAGAAATAGAAAAGTTGATCAAAGGAATAAATAATAGGTACACAATATCCAGAAGCAAATGAGCCAAGTAACCTAGTGTTTCATAAACCTAAAGATCACAACTATCAATGTAAGAACTCACTATTCAGCAAAAACTATGAAGAAAACTGGAAAAGTCTGACCAAAACTAGGTGGAGACCAACATCTCACACAATATGCCAAGATAAGCTTCAAATGGGTGCATGACTGAGACATAAAAGATGATATCATAAGCAAATTAATGGAGCAAGGAAAAAATTTCCTGTCAGATCTATGTATAGGGAAAGGGTTCATGACCAAATAAGAGGTAAAGTGGTTCACAGGAGGTAAAATGGTCAATGCTGATTACATAAAATGAAAAAGTTGATGCCCAAACAAAACCAAAGTAGCTAAAATTAGAAGAGAATCAAGAAATTGGGAAAAAATATTTGCAGCAAGTTTTTCTAATAAAGATCTCATTTCTAAAATATACAGGGAACTGAGCCAAATTTAAAGACTCAGTTTAAGAGCTATCTTATTTAAGAATAAAAGCCATTCCCCAATTGATAAATGCTCAAAGAATATGAATAGGCAGTTTTTGGAGGAAGAAATCCAAGCTATCAATAATGGCTTGGATATGATATGAAAATGAAAATGTGAAAATTTTCCATATGAAAAATTCTCTAAATCACTAATAATTAAAGAAATACACATTAAAGCAATTGTGAAGCACCATCTTATACCCATCAGATGGGCGAAATTGACACAAAAGGAAATGACAAATGCAGGAGGGGCTATGGGAAAACAGGTTCTTTAATGGAGCTGTGCACTAGTCCAATCATCCTGGAAAGTAATCTAGAACTGTGCCCAAGATGATATTAAATTGTGCACGCCCTTTGACCCAGAGATACCACTACTTTGTCTATACCCCCAAAAAGTTCAAAGAAAGTGGAAAATAACCCTTACGTACAAAAATATTTATAGCAGTTTTGTGTGCATGTGATAGCAAAGAATTGTAAACTAAGGGGACGCTTATCGAGAATGGCTAATCAAGCTATAATATATAAATTGATGAAATACTATTATACTATAAGAAATAATGAAGGAGATGCTTCTAGAAAAACCTGGGAAGATTTGCAAGAACTGATGAAGATTGAAGTGAGCAAAACCAGGAAAACAATTTATATAATTATGACGATATCGTAAGGACAATGGAGTATGAAAGACTTATGAACGCTGATCAACACAATGACCAACCACAATTCCGAAGGACTTGTGATAAAACATGCTATCCATCTCCAGAGAGAGAACTGAAAGACTGAAGAGTACAAATTGGAACATATATTCTTTTCCTTCTTTCTACCTTTTTTTAATTTTTTTAGACATGGCTAATGTGGGAATTTGGTTCATATGATGATACGTATTTGTAATGGGCTTTATTTTTCTTCTCTTCATAATAGGTAAGGAGGGGAATGGGAAATTTGGAACTGAAAATAAAATTTTAATTTTAAAAAACTTCTCATTGCTTGGAAATATACTTAATTCTTCCCAACAGGCACATGGTTTTATGGCGTACCTGATCCATAACATATTATCTCCTTGAAGAAGTTTTCATTTGGGATGGGGTGTGGAGATACTAGTTACAAAGGCAATGGAAAATTAGGTGATAGGTAGATGGAGAGAGAGGCAGACAAATGATCAGACAACTTATTAAGGGCTTATTGCTATGTGCCAAGCGCTGGAGATACAAATAGAAACAAGTGAGACAGTCCCTGCCCTCAAGGAGTTTGCATTCCAGTGGCAGAAGACAACATTGAAAGGGAAACTGCAGATATTGTAAAACAGTATTTTTTCCTTACTTTTAACAAGCTACAATTCTGTTGCTTTCCTTGAAATGATCCAAGCATCAACATGCCATTCTTCAGTACACAGACAACTGCCCAAGCCTCTGATTTGCTGCTCGACAAAAGTGAACTCATTATCTTTCCTCCCCCTCAGGTCCTGCCCTCTTCCTAACTTTCCTGTTTTTGCATCCTCCCAGTTACTCAGGCTTACCTACATGTCATACTCACCTCCTCAGTCTCTCTCGCCCTCTTCCCCATACCCAATCTGTTTCTGAGTGTTATCAATTCTACCTTTGTAACATCCCTCAAATACACCCCCTTCTCTCCTCTGACACTGCCGCTTATTCTGGTGCCGGCCTCCATCACCTTCATGCTCAGAATATTGAAATAACCCTCTGTGAGGTTCCCCTGACTCAAGTCTCTCTCCATTCCAATTCATCGTCCACTCAGCTATCAAAAATCCAATCATCTCAAGTGACTCCCTATCACCTCCAGGTTCAAATGTAAAATTATCTGACTTTGAAAGACCTTCAAAATCTGCCTCCCTCCTACCTTTCCCATCTTCTTATGTCTTCCTCCCCTTCCACATACTCTGAGATTCAATGGCACTATCCTCTTTCCTGTTCCTCAGAGAAGACATTCCATATCTCCAGACTGCAGGTACCACTCATTCCTCGAACTCAGTTCCCTCTATCTCTGACTCATAGCTTCCCTCAAGTCCCCAGCAAAACTCTCACCTTCTACAAGAAGCCTTTCCCAATTTCCTTAATGCTGGTTCCTTTCTTCTATTGATTATTCCCAATTTATCCTGTGCATCTATCATTTAGTACATAATCATTTGCATGCTGTATCCCCCATTAGACTCTGAGCTCCTTGAGAGTAGGAATTATTTTTTGCTTTTTTTTTCTATCCCTAGTACTAAACACATAGTAAGGGCTTAATAAATACTTGTTGAGCTACTACCTGGTTGTTTCCTCTTGGTTAAGAAGCTGCTATGAATTATATTTCTAACCTTGATTAAAATAGAAATTAACCACCACTTTTTCAATCTACCATATTTTTAACTCAGAAAGGATAAAAATGTCATGTTTATGTACCATGTAGAAGAATTTTTGCAATTAATACAGAATTGGTATAGAATTATACAAACTCAGAATTAGAAAAGACCTTGAATTGGTCCAAAAAGTCTCCAGTTGTGTGAAGGTGGGAGATGGGCGCAGCTAATCTCTCTTGTAATAGGTTCTCTTCACGCTAGATACATTCCTCTCTCCTGCCTTGTTCCTTTTCTTACTCTCCCCTTGGCACAGGAGGTATTTCACTGGCCAATTCCTGGTGCTTTCCTACTTGTGACGTTAGAGGCAGAAAATCAAATCAGAACGACTTAAGCCAAACCCATTATCCCTGCAAACCCCCTGTCGTCAAGCTGCCCGTATGCATGGCAGAAGAACCAGGCGTCCTATCCATCAGTCTGAGAGTGGTCACAAGAGCTTGGCATAACCTAGATTCACACCAAGTACAGCCAGCTGCCTCTCCCAGCACCATTTTAAACTTTCTTCTTTCTCTCACCAAGGCCTAAAGATCATTGAGCGTGAAGCCTGCTCATTGTCTATTTCTCTATACCCCCTGCCTTTCCCCATGCTGCTTTCAAAGTATCAGTTGATGCTCTGTTTTGAGGGATCACTTACAGTTCTAGTTGTATTCTTCTCTTTTTTCCCCTACCTTCCCCTCTGTGTTCCCATACCCAGGCTCTCACTTAAGCCTCAAACATTCCTCTGTGTGAATTAATGTGTTCCAAATAAAGGACTCTGCTTTTAGCATCACTGATGAGACTAATTCTTCGGTCCTTTTTAGTTATAGTAATAATAACTAGCATTTACTTGGTGCTTTAAGATTACAAGGGGCTGTACAAGTGTTATGTCACAACAATGCTATGAGGTAGGTGCTTTTACTATACCCATTTTACAGATAAGGAAACTGAGGCCAATTCAGGTTTACCTACCTCATTATGTTCTACTCCCACAAAACTACAATTGTCTTAGACTGGGCCAGACTCAGGCCTAGTTCCCTGGTAGTTTAGGTTCAATATTAGAACAAAATGAAATAGTGGTAGGTTATTTAACAGCCAACAAAAGGAAATTTGGTCAGTCGTAGCAGGAGGAGAGACATTAGGAACACCTTGCATTTGATTTAGCTCAGCAAAATTACCCATTGCGATCTACCAACCAATCATCAGAGCCCCCCCAGAGTTCCTCATGGAATCTTTGTACTGCGGTAAAATGACATCAACAGTCTATCTCCTGAACCAACCAAGTCTCAAAGAAGGTCTCAATATTTTTTAAGGAAAAGTACCCTAATTTTCATGGGAAGAATGGTTAAGATATTACTTCCAACACACTTAACCCCTTGGTGGTAACATCCTGAAGGACTTCTAGAGAATCTTCCACCACTTAAATTATGTAATTTAAGGCTGTTACTGGTCAACCCCAAGTTCTCATATTCAAACAGCACTAAAGGACAGAGACAAAAATGAAAAGAGGAACATGACAAAAACAAAAGAATATAATGATTCCCAGAAGTAGTGACTGAAACTGGGAGAGTCCTCAGAAGGACTGAGTCCAAGGTCCAAATAATTCCATGTGGAGAATAATGCCAAATATTTGTAGTTCATAGTGAGTAATTAAATGTGAAAAAAAGTTACCATAAACAGGAGAAACACCAGAACATCAAGACTACTGATGGAATCCTAACAAAACTGCCCCCAGCCCCAATATTCTAACTTCTTTATGGGCCCCACTGAACAGCAGGCATGCCCTGATCTGACTACACAATCTGTCTTTAACCACACCACAGGCCTCCAGACTCAATACAGCCACTGTTCCTAGCTAGCCACTGCCCCCAGATCCAATTCACGTATCTGAACAGGTGTGTCCTTGTACTCAGCCACAATCACACCATCCATTTAGCCCAAGACAGGACCATGATACCTAACTCTCAGTACAGGGGAGAGGCACCACTGAATCTTTTCCAGAGTTCCCCCACCTTGACTGGCAGGTTCAAAGTTCCCACTCTTGCAGAAGTTTTTAAGGGGTGGATGTAGAAGTGAAGTTTGAGTGAAAGTTTAAAATATTCTTGAGATCCTTCACCCTGTGGTCCCGGATCTGATTGGGCTAAGGCTACAGTGAAAAGTTAGAATGGCTAAAAACATCTTAGCAGATTCTGTTAACTCCTCTCATCCCAGATCAGATTAAGTAAAGAGAGTGCTGGAGAATGGTAGGGAAATTGAGTCACCCTCCCGCATCTGGCAAAAGGAAGAAGGGGAGAGGCGAACCAACTACAGCAGTGGCCCCACTGGCAACGGCCCTGGGGCCCTGGGCACCCTGAAGCCGGCCCCTCTAGGCAAGCAGCCTCAGTCTCAACAGTATCTGCAACCACATACTGCCAGGGGCTGTACTAGTAGGAAGTCAACCAGCCTCTGCACTTGGTAAACCCAACCTCCTATCAATAATTTTTATATGTGATGATTTGGAAATACAATTAACATCATCTGAAATTTACTGTTTGTGTTATTATTGTATTTCTAAATCATATTGTAAAATTCTCTTATATTATAAAATTTGAATGACCATTGTGAGCCAGAAATGGTGTTAGATAAAACAATTATTAATCTGAATTTTATTGAAACTAAAAGACAGTGGAAAAAATTGTTTAAAACAGTTATGTTATTTTATTAAGCCCTGCTAACCTTGTCTTATGGCTAAAAAAATTTGGCTCTCACTTATGACAATTGTAAAATTGTTTTTTTTAATTTACTTTATTTTTAATATATGGAATAAATCAATCATTTCCATAACATAGTATGATAAAAAAGATTACTGCACATGAAACTGCAAATCTATTATGTACAACTCACTATTCCTTTTAAATATAAAATTATCATTTACATTTCTTTTTTTTTAATTTTAATTAATTTACTTATTTTCATTTTTTGTTTTTAATAATCACTTCCATAAGCTTTTGAGTTTTAAATTTTCTCCCCTTCCCTTCCCACCTTCCTCCCCAATGCAGGGTACAATCTGATATAGGAGCTCTACGTATACATTCCTATTAAACATATTTTCACATTAGTCATGTTGTAAATTAGAACCAATAGGAGGAACCACAAGAAAGAAGAAACAAAACAAAACAGAAGGAAAAAAAGGAGCAAATAGTATGCTTCCATCTGCGTTCAAACTCCATAGTTCTTTCTCTGGATTGGATAGCATTTTCTTTCATGAGACTTTTGGAGATGTCTTAGATCCTTGCATTGCTAAGAAAAGCTAAATCTATCAGTATTAGTCACTGTACAACGTGGCTATTACCGAGTACAACATTCTCTTGGTTCTGCTCACTTCACTTAGCATCAATCCATGCAAGTCTTTCCAGGTTTTTCTGAATTTTGCCTGCTCATCATTTCTGATAGCACAATAGTATTCCAATACATTCATATACCACAACTTGTTCAGTCATTCCCCAATTGATAGGCATCCCCTCAATTTCTAATTCTTTGCCACAAAAAGAACTGCTATAAATATTTTTGTACATGTGGGTCCTCTTCCCATTTTTATGACCTCTTTGGGATACAGTCCTAGAAGTGCTATTGCTGGGTCAAAGGGTATGCACATTTTTATAACCCTTTGGGCATAGTTCCAAATTGCTCTCCAAAACGGTTGGATCAGTTCACAACTCCACCAACAATGCATTAATGTTCCAATTTTCCCACATCTTCTTCAACAAAAAATTGTAAGATTGTTCACTAAGTTATTTGGGGTTATTGTTATAATGTTAAAACCTAAAATTGGTCCTATGGCAGCTCTAATAGTAGATGGAATGGATACCCTATTCCCCTCCCTTAGGAAGATGACCAACATCACCTCTGACACAAAGCTATAGGGGGTGACTGGAAGCCCCATGTGCCAACTACCACATACTGGGATCCTAAAAATAAAATATGGGAACCCCCCCCAAAAAAAAAAACATGCTGGCAAGGAAAAAAAATCAGTCAGGGCAAAACAAATTAAATTAAGATTGAAAATAGGGGACTTTCTACACAGAAAGTATGTGGTTTTCATCAGTCCAGAGGAAAAATATCATGGGGTGGACAGGCAGCCCCTTCTCTGCTGATTCCCCTTATTTATAAATTTGCTAGATCCCTGGAAACCATCTGGTGGGCGAGGCCATCCGCCCCAGGAAAAAAAGCTTGTTTGGGTTACGGGGTTCCTAAACAATAAAACTTGGATTGCTTAGAATTTGCAGGCTTATGTATGATACAGAAACATTTTCAATAATGTCTTTATATCAGGATAAATTTAAACTTGAGAAAGAAAAAAAAGGGAAAGATGTTAAGTGAAATTACTTATGTATGTAAGTCCTGGTAAATTTTTATTGCTTATTGCAACTCCATAAGAGTAAAAATAATTGTATGCAGCCCTAAACTGTGATTGGTGAGACTTGCCATTTGAGGTAAAAGCCTTTGGGACTGCACTGGTTTTATTTTGAGTTTGAATTTAGGTATAACTGTCTGCACTACATCAGTATTTAAGAGAAATGCCACAAGCTTCTCAGGGGGAATGTGATCCTGAGGAGGTTTGCTTCTGCGAAAAGCCGAGAAGACGATCTTGGCATCAACCCAAGGTGAGATCCTCCTGACTCAGTTTCCCCATTGTACTCCTTTGAAAAAAATGTTTCTCACCTGGCTATTCCTGAGTCTGTATGTGAGGTGTAATTGATTTTCTAAATTCAAACAGAACTAAGGATGTTTTATCTCGTCATATTTGGTCTAATCATGTCTCTGCTTTTTACTTTTATAGCAAATTTCTATAATCAGAGCAAGTGGTCAGTAAAAGATACAAGCACAATGTAAATATGTGAGATCTTACTGTTTTCTATCTGAATGCATAGTCATTTCATATCCCAAACAACTGGGTAAATTAGTGCTCGGACTTGTCATCTGCCTGCCTGCATAGTCAAGTGAAAGGTTAAATCCCTGGAATAGAACATTCTTTTTGAACAATATGGGAATAATTAGACAAAGGAAAAAAGAAGTTTGTGAAACAAAGATTCAGATACAATGTTAATCATTATCCCATAGATTAAGGCTGGAATACATCTGAGCTACTATAATAAAATGTGTGTTTAAGATCTGAGTTATTCTGCCTAAAAGTATATCCCTTTAATAAATGAGTATTAGGTCTTGTCATCTGCCTGTTACACTCTCTCTGTCTCTCTCTCTCTACATATATATATATATATATACATGTGTGTCTGTATGTATGTATGTACATATATATATATACACACATATATCTGTGTGAAATAAGGTCCTTAAATATTCCAAAATAATGTATTAATAATTGAATATTGGTACAACTGATTGAGGGACCTAGCTGTTATTCTATTAATTACTGGAACTAAATCAGAAATACCTTCAGTTTGGTTTGAGAAAGAGAATTTCAGTGCAATCATTTTTCTTAAAGGAACAAACATGCTTTATTACAAACAACTTATTGATATGTACTGTTTTGGAATTAATTACTTAAAGCATTCTCCCAAGTCTTTATTATAATTGGAGTAAAGCTAGCCTCTTATAAGCAAATTCATTTGTATAACTATTGAACCCAGGGGTGGAAAGCTTCTATCTGCAAAAGTGTTGTTACTTATATTTCCTCAATAGCATCCGATCTTCCTAAAGGAATTGGAATCAGAGTAGAAAATTTGGGGAAAGTAACAAGATCAGATAATCCAGAATGTCAAATGTAAATGATTCTAATGGGAGGCGGCGGCTCTTGGTTTCTTTCTCCTTATATTTGGGCTCTGCATATTGAACTTGCCTGTCAGATTTGTGTCTTCCAGCTACATGCCATTCACCTACAGTTGGTAGCAAACAGTGGATACCAGCCCATAACCACCCATCATCCCCTGCATGTGGTCTATGCTTGGTTCCAGTCAACCTTCTCCTCAGGATGCATTAAGACAGGGACAGCTCTATGCCCCTTTTCAGCCTGAAGAAGCTACAGAAGCAGAGACCTTCATCCCTTTTCCCCAGTGAATTTGGGCCCCCACTCTTGGAGGGAGGAATGATAGAATTCTAATAAAGCTGCCCCCAGCCCCAATATTCTAACTTCCTCATAGGCCCCACTGAACTGCAGGCATGCCCTGATTTGACCACACAATCTGACTTTAACCACACCACAGGCCTCCAGACTCAATACAGCCACTGCCCCCAGATCCAATCCATATATTTGAACAGGTGTGCTCTTGTATCCAGCCACAATCACACCATCCATTTAGCCCAAGATAGGACCACAATACCCAACTATCTGTCTTGACCAGACAGGACCACAATAGCTAGCCAATCAGAAAGCAGCATGACCAGGATGTTTGACCACCAAATTCCTTCCCTTATTACCTAGTCCCTTAACAAATCCCTCCTGCCTTTTTAATACTCATAATTTCTGTTGTGTAATCAGCATCATTATACTATATATTTGCCTGTGTTGTCTTACTAAGTTGCTGGTTCCTTTTGGAACCTAGCCCAATTCAGAGGGGCCTGAGTCCTCAATAAATGCCTATATTTGGATTAGAGGTGATCTGACTCTGAATTCTTTGAAACGGCGCCTCCACAACACACCATGAAACTGCAATACTACTACAAAAAATATAACACTTCCAGCACATTCTCCATTCCTCATCACAGGCCAGGGAGAATTGCCCCAAACCTCCAACCACTAAGGCTTCTTTAGTTGACCAGCCAGGACCTCCCCTCTCATGGAATTCCAAGGAGGAAGTGGGGATGGAAAATCTTTGCCTCATGAACACCCTCTGAGGGATTGCCCCTCTTCTAAGAGGCCTAGTTGGCCACTTTCACCAGCTCCTTGTTGCCATGAATCACACTCTCTCCCATACCCCCTTAAGTCCTCCAAGCCCCTCCTGAGGAAAAAAATCATACAATGATCATTGGTGTCATATTGGCAACAATGTAGAGGTACCAGTAAGCTTTACGTTAGAGGAAACAATGGGTTATGAAGGCCCTTCATTTTGCCACCAAACATGCCAGCGTCTCTGCATGTGGTTCACACTCTGCCAATGTCAACTGCTACCTCCTGCGCCAGTGTAAGACAATTGCCACTATTAGATCCTGAGCTCGTAGGCCTGAGACGCGTGGAATCTGACTCTGCCGTGCTAGGCGGACAGCTGCTTCATGCCTGTGCTGCCATTACCCTGATAGGTTTGGTGGGAGCTGTGTGGGTATTGTTACAACTGGGGCCAGACTCTGTTCTATGCTGGGGGAAAATGCAAAAGAAATCCAATAAGCACAAAAGCCAGAAACACCAGGCCCGTACATATTTTATTTCCATTTAGTCATTTCTTCTGAGGGCAGCTCGGTGGCGTAATGGATAGCACACTGGGCTTGGAACCTGGAAGACTCACGTTTATGAGTTCAAATCCTGTCTCAGACACTGGCCGTGTGACCCTGGACAACTCACTTAATCTTATTTGCCTCAGTTTCTCATCTATAAAATGACCTAGAGAAGAAAATGGCAAACCACTCCAGTATCTTTGCCAAGAAAAATCCAAAATGGGGTCATAAAGGATTGGACGCAGTTGAAACAATTCAACAACAACATTTCTGCTGAGCTTGAGGAAATATTCCAGGGGCCTGAGCTCTTCGGTCTTCAGAGGTCCTTTACAATTCACAGTTCAGGATAAGGGTAGAAACTTTAAATACTGAAATAGCACCCCTCCCTGTCCTCTGCTGATTAAATGGGGCATAAATGGCACATTTGGCTATATACTCTGTTCCAGAAATAGATCTGGATTTAGCGTTGTCCTTTCAAGCACCTTCTCCCAATGGCTTGCACCAAAGAATCACAACAAAAATCTATGTGACAAAATTGTGTTTTGATTCCCAGATAACAAATGAAAAAACAAATGAGCCTCAAACAAGTTTGTTGGTTTTTTGTGGGGGGAGGGGGGTTAGTATGTTGTTAGACAAATCTAAAATTCCAAGGATCTGCCTTGGTTTACATTCTCTTACTGTAGGCATCCTTTATGCCACCCTTCAATGGCTTGGCAATATCCACATACAATTATAAGATCCAGGACCACCTGTTCAGCTGCTTTGTTTCCCAAAAAGTCATTCAAAACCACAAACATTTTACACAAATATGACTCTCTTAAAGCAAGTAAGTTTCTCCTTTCAGGGGACTCCCTCCCTGCACCCTTTCCCTCCCCCGCCACAAGCAAGTTGGGTGATAATTATCACTAGGCATACAAAGACATCCTGTCCCAGTAAAGACTAAGTACAACAATGCTTCCAAATCTGTCCCTTTCTAAGGAGAAGAATAGCTCTTTCTCCTTCCTCCAAAATGTAATCTCTCCAAGCTCCTTTGAAAGTAAGCTGAGTTCTGAAGAGATTCTCTACTGGCGCTTAGGGGAGGCTACGATTACCAGGCTGGAAAGCCTGACAAAGCCAAAGAGCCTAAAACACGCTTTACAAATTATCTTCAAGTACATTTCTTAAGGACACAGATCGTACTCACGGTTTTCTCTTTGTGTAGTTTACTCTGGATTCTCCCAGGAGTGAAGAGGCTTACCTTTCCAGAAGTAACCACCATTGCTTGAGGCTTCACCAAAAGCACCACCATAAGCAGGAAGGCCAAATCCAGGCTCACCTTCTGCAGTACTGCCCACTTCCCCCTTCAATGAACTCACGACGTTCCAATGCTACAGTGTCAGTTGTTCTGGATCGGGCCTGATTCAGGTAAGTACCCTGGGAGTTTAGGATCAATATTTGAGCAAAATGAGATACTCATAGGTCATTAAACAGTTTTGTTTTGCTTTTTAACTTAACTATAGCAGGAGAAGGGGATTCAACAAGGATAGACATCGAGGACACACTGAGTTGATTCAGCTGAGCAAACTTCCTTCCCCTGAGGTCATCATGATGAACGTCCCCCCAGCTCCTCTTGGCTGCTTTGTGTTGAGAAAATGAAGTCAATATCCTGAGTCTCAACTGGAGTCAAACTCAAATACAAACTATAGGATCCTTGCAGGTCAAATATTGACTTAGAAAACCACATACTAATATTATCTATGTTCCATTGTATTTTTATTTACTTTGTTAGATATTTCCTAATTACATATTAATCAGGCAGCACTTCTGCTTTAGGCCCCTAACCAACCAAGTCTCAAGGAAATCCTCAAGGCCTTTGAAGGAAAAAACTAACCTAATTTGCCTGGGAGTAAGACTTCCTCCATCGTTCCTACCACAGAGGCCATTGCACTGGTAGAAAGGACAGAGTTTGGTTTGGCAACTGTTTAGAGGGAAGGTGAGGTGTCAAAGATGAATGGCTCTGTTCTGCTCATTTCATTTTTGTTGTTCGGTCATGATCCCATTTGGGGTTTTCTTGGCAAAGATACTGGAGTGGTTTGCCATTTCCTTGGCCGGCTCATTTTACTGATGAGGAAACTGAGGCCAACGAGGTTAGATGACTTGCCCAGGGTCACACAGCTAATGGCCAGATTTGAGCCCAGGAAAATGAATCTTCTATCTACTCCTACCACCTAGCTGATCTAATTTCATTACCTTCTTTGAAACAGTCGTCAGTGCTTATGACGGCTCCAGGCCCGTCTATATTTCCTAACTGCATTTCTAAAGGTTCATTGTTAAATGTATACAAAAGCACAGCAGGCAGCTGGTGCAGTGGAAAGGAAACAGAAGGAAGATTCAAGAGACTTGGGATATAGTTCTGACTGCCATAGATCAGCTGTGGGGCCTTGGCCAGGTGCCTTCTTTTCTCTGGGCCTCGACTTCCCCATCTGTAAAATAGGATTGTTACTTGTTTTATTCTCAGTGATCATATAGATGTACACACACACACACACACACACACACACACACACACACACACACCCTGTTTATATGTAGAATATAAGCTCCTTGAGGGCTGGGACTGATTCATTTTGTCTTTGTTTCCCTAGTGCCTAGGATAGTGCTTACTAAATACCTGTTGAATACGTTTGGGGGTTGCTTGCTGCTAGTGCCTACTTACCTTCAAGTTGACTTTGGAGTACTGACAGAACATCCTGGTCCAAAAACCCTACCCTAGAAATCCCTTTTATATATATATAATATATATATTATAAATATATATATAATATATATATATTATATATATATTGGGTTAAGGTAGGGATGGGATACCAAGTCTCTTCAGGGTCAAAAGAAGAGTTCTATAGGAGGTGCAGTGGATAGGGTAGACCCTGGAGTCAGGAAGAGCTAAGTTCAAACATAGTCTCAGACACTCACTAGCTGTGTGACCCTGGGCAAGTCACTTAATCCTGTTTGCCTCAGTTTCCTCATCTATAAAATGAGCTGGAGAAGGAAATGGCAAACCATTCTAGTATCCTTGCCAAGAAAAGCTCCAAAGGGGGTCATAAAGAGTCGGACACTACTGAAAAACAACTGAACAAAGAAAAAAATCTATCGAGTACTTCAAAAAGAGTGTACAACTTTGGGATGTCAGCTGTTGCAACATCTGGCATTCACAGGGGAACAGGAGACCCTGAATGGGTTGTCCCAGAAACCTAGTTTCAGATCTCAACTCTACCACATATGAACAAGGTACTACTACTTATTTAATTTTCTCCTCTGCAAGTTAAGAAGATGGAACGGAATGATTTCCAATGTCCCCTCCAGCACTGATATTCTGTGTTCAGTAAGGGAAGTACAATGCTCCCCTGCAGGTGGGCACACCTCCTAGTGCATTTCTTCAGAAACTAGCCTCAGTTCAGCCAAAGGCATACACCTGCTTGAGCTAACTAGGCCTTTTGAAATGGTGCCCCAAAGTCATAAAGCCTGTTTAAAACAGATCCAGTAGCTCCCTGAGGAGGGATAAAGACTGGTTGGGGAAGCTTCATTTTCAGGCGCGCATAACCCCAGGCAAGTTCCATAATATCTCTGAGCCGTCGTCGCTTCCCTAGCTAGAAAATGAATAGGCAGAGAGATATTGGTGTTTTAGCTTTCCCCCCCTCAGTCCTGCTCCCTGTTGTGTGTATGTGGAGGGGGCATGGAGAGGAGGGAGGGAGAGTAATTTAATTTAGAGTTTATACTCAATCGGATAATTTACTGAGACTTCAGGAATCTTTACCAAAAGTACACAGTCAAGTTCTGATTAGCCACATGTTGACTGTCTACAGCTGAGCTTCTAATCCTCCACTGGTCTTCTCCTCCCACTCAGCCCTTCTGTCCAGCTGCCCTGCTCCCGCCCCTTAGCCCTCTCCCCAAGGCCTCTCAGTTGGTGTATTCTCAGAGAGACTAAACTAATGCTTTTATTAGCCTGAGCGAAACATAATGAAGCAATACTGTTTAAACGATCTTTCCATTATCTTTGTTTTGTCTTAACCTGTCTCCCCTTTGAGGCTCTCTCAGGTATATTCCCAGAGGATGGGGAATGGAGCAAGACATTCTTTTTACCGTTCTTGTCACTTAACGTTGCCACACAACAGGTGGCCTAGCCTGTGAGAACAAGTCTTTGAAGCATATGCAGATATCCCCAACCTGGTATCAGTTCAGGAGATCCAGAGTTCCCATCAGAGGTGGCCTCCTAAATAGTAGTAGCTCATGGCAGTGGAAGTAGTTACATATGGAAAAACAGTCCCCAGAGGACAGCATCAGTTTCAGGGACTATGATGACTCGTTTGGTAGAAGGAAATGCTATCTATGGACTCCAGAAAGGCACACAAAGAATTACCCCTAAGGGGAACTTCATAGGAATGCCATGAAGGGAGAAAAAGACTTCCAGGGCCAGGAATGAGAGTTAATCTTTTGTTATATGTGTTCTCTACTCAAGTCCTTTACTAGTACTCCAAGTTTGTGCCCATTCTCCCCACTATGGAAATTGTGTGTGTTGGTGGGAGAGTACATCCTAGCGTTAAGAAGAATGTTTTATACCACCTTAGTAAATACTTCTAAAAAAAATTGAATTAACTGATTGATATTAATAGGAAGCCCACTAGTGGGGACTCATGAACAACAGTACTAGAGATAGCACTTACTGGTAGTAGCAGCAATTTGCTAGGAACCCAGCCTACTAGTAAGAATAGGAGTTGGGAAGTAGCCCCAGAAGGAATTCTGTAACATGATCTACATTCTAGATCGAGGCAGCTAGGTGGCTCAGTGGATAGAGTGCTGGGCCTGGAGTCGGAAAGACCTGAACTCAAATCCAGCCTCAGACACTCACTAACTATGTGACCCTAAGCAAGTCACTTAATCTCTATTTACCTTAATCCACTGGGGAAGGAAATGGCATACCACACTAGTATCTTTGCCAAGAAAACCCCATAGAGTTGGACATGTCTCAACAAAAACAACAACATATTATAGATTTATACTCATTATGTCCTGATATCATATATGCGATATTTTTTACTGGACTTGTGATTTCATTAGTATAAAGAATTTCTTATATGAAGACTCCTTCTACCAATGCCAGTCAGGGGCTGTTCTACAATTTATATTCTTTATTGACTCTAGATCACTGAGAGAATAAATGGCTTGCTCAGGTCACAAAGCCAGACTGGCTCAGAAGCAAGACTCGAACCCAAGTCTTCTAGACTGTTAAAGTGGTTCTCTTTCCACTCATAAACCATACTCTCAAATGAGATTTAAATGTAAGTAATGAGACTGATATGTTAAACAAACATACCTGAACTTGCCTATCCAAACACAGTGTGATTCTTTTCAAGGTAGTTACTCCGGAAAACTATACAATTATTCCCTTAATGTTTCCATTGTTCAAAAACACTTTTAGAACTAATTCTGGGAACTGCCTTCCCCTATTTTTTTCAAAATGTTGCATTTCCATTATATTCATATCTTCGTCTGCTAGATTGTTGACAGTTCTGTCAAATTATTAGGAGATACCCTGTTTTCCAGAGCTAAGGCCCAGCAAGCAAGCTGTGTCCTGAGCTTGGCATAACAACAATCCTTTGTGCTCACCCTCTGGATTCTCTCACCCTCTGGCAAAATCACATAATTATTGTATTGCTTTGCCCAGCACCAGGTGTTTTCTGAGCTCAAACAAGTTCTGGTCATGAAGCCCTGCTATGAATCAAACTTGCCTCATTGTTGCTGTTACCCCTTATTGTCAGGGGTACAGTTCACTGTGTAGCCACTATTGATATAAATATTGAGATCTCCCCACACTGCCTTGGGTCCCTCCAACTAGAGTCGGGACTCCAGCACATGTGGTCTTGCTTGCAAGCCATTTCTCTCACTTTGAAATTAAACTTCTGTTTGATTTCTGACTCTCATGTCTCTAGCCTGCTCTGTTTAGCTTCAGCCATCCACAGGTTAGAGGTCGGTTCCGTTCAGTTGACAATTCTAAATTTGTAGTATGTCAAGGATTTATGATTTCCTTTGTATTGGAACTATATCAATAAGAGAGTGGTCTGAGGCTTGAGAAGTGAAATGACTTTCCCATAGTCACATAGCTAGTAACTATCAAAAGTGGGTTTTGAATCTGGATCTGATACCTAATCCAGTACTCTATCCTTTACAACACACTGCCTCTCTAGATTTGTATTAAATTAAGAAGATTGTCAGGGGAGAATTCAAAAACAAACTTGAAAATAATCTTAAAATAACCAAGCCAGTTTTTGTTACCTGTGAAGACCCTCCCCCCACTTTGGTCCCTCGGCTACCCCAGGTTCTATATATTTGTTGGTCATAATCTTCCCCCCAACTATAGCTCCTGAATCTTTACTGATGTGTTTTACTCATACAGTCAGTTATATATCTCATGAACTTATTAATAAAGATATTCCATCAAATAACAATATAAATAAAATAACAACTAGAACTTTTCCCTTTAAGTTTTATCACATTCCTATTAACCCAAGAACATTGAGTGAGAAGAATAGACTTATAAGAATTGTATGGATCATCTACACATTGGGAATACATGTGGCTAGGCTACATTTATTAAGGAATGTGTATGCAGGGGAAATGTTTGACCAGGGCCCATGCTCATGTATTTGATGCTGCAAAGCTACTGATGTCTTTTAATAATGTCATTGTGTTGCTCTTTGATAGACCTGCTCCCTGCCAGGCACCTCCTCCCAACTGGGCATCTCAGATTATCTCCTGACAGACATAACATCTCTGCTCCCACTAGTACAGGACTTTTTCCTTATTGGTGGAGATGAAGGTCCTGTCCTGCAAAGGGGCAGGGCAGAATTGGTGACTACAGAACTCTAGACTTCACCAGTCTCCTCTGGGACTCTTCAAGGGCCAGTCCCCTTAGGGATCTTTCAAGGCCAGTCAGTCCCTTTTTGGGATTCTTTACACAACAGCCCCCTTTGGGACTCATCAAGCTTTAAGTCAAGTCACTTTGTCTTCCAGCTTTGAGAGACAAGATGGAAGAGGCCAACCCCACTTCAGTTTGCTGAAGGAAAAAAAAAAGACTCTGGGAGGATGTGAAATAAGATGATGGTCTCCATCCCCAGCTTGCTACGCTAGAGACTTTGAGGAATTTCCCCTTGGGTAAGATCCAGAACTCTCTCTTGATTGAGCTGTTATCTCACTCCCAAGGGTAGAGTTCCTTCGTTCTGTATTGCCTGGTATATATCCTCCTGTGTATACCTTCTCTGTTTTCTGTCTTCCTGTGATTTGGATATATGAGTTTTCTTTGCTATTCTCTATGTGTGTTCATTGTGCAACTGGTATAAGGGATTAAGCCTTGGCTATAGAACTTGGAGGTGTCCTTTCCTCCCAGTGAGGACAAAATGATCAGAAGTTAGCTCGAAACAGATCATAACTCCTAGACTAGTAATATTGAAGGGAGCAGATAGATATGATTCCAACCCAGTTGCCCAGCCTCAACTTCCTTCTTCCCTCCTTGGCAGGAATTAAAGTCTTCCTTGGAGAAGGGTGGAGGGAGAAGCAGCTAGAGATATCTATTCTGCCTCCCTTTGAACTACACCATGACAGTCCTCTCTTTACACATGGGCCTCTCTATACTTGAGGTCTGTCCCTGTACTTGGGGCATTACACAGGATTTACCCTGGCTTAGTTTACCCCAGGGCTCTGCTTACTCAAATGGAAAAGGGATTGAATGACACCATGTTTAGGAAATTTTTAACCTCTCCCAAACAGGCCCCCTGTCCTATGCAAATAGCAACATCTGGGCTGCCCAGAGAATTCTGAAACTCTGTTGACCTTTGTCCCACTTCTCCCCAGCAGCACGGTACACAGCTAGTACTCTCTACACCTGGAAATTCATATTTATCACTTATGAACCACAAATTATTCTTTTGAGGAGGTGGGTTTGTAGTAGAACAAGCTTTGGACTTGAAGTCAGTAGAACAAGCTTTGGACAAGTGGGTTCGAATTCAAATTCCAATATTTATTACTTGGGTGACCATAGCAAATCACTTAGCCTCTCTTTGAGCTTCTGTTTACTCATTTTTAAATGGAAACTATAATACTTCCACAACCTACCTCCTGTCTCACTGTAAGATGACAACATAGTGGATAGAGTTCTGTTTCTGGAGTCAGGAAAACTTAAATCATACTTCTGATGCATGCTAGATCTGTGACATTGGACAATTTGCTTAACATCTCCGAACTTCGAGCAAACCTCAAAGATTATGTTACAAAAGGCTGCAATTTGTCTTATGGGTCAATGAAGAAAGCATTGAGTATTATATGTATTGATTATTATTACCTTACATGAGAGCTACATTTCCAAAGATACTCTAAAATATTTTTCACATTATATTTTGCATGGTGCCAATTTCCATGCTTCTATTTTAAAAATAGAAAATGTTTACACCTAGTATAGGAGGAATTAAGATAGCTTTCACTATCTCTGTATATTTGTTCATATGTACAAGGGGTATATGAAGTGTTTAGGAGGACTAGTACCTTTGGTGTGAAGGTTTGCCAAGCCCTTTTCAGGGCTGCTCCCACCGTTGGTCTCCACCTGATTCACCCACCTCAAGAAGCTGCAGCAAGCACAGCGGCTGCACCTGGTAAACTGTCTTGGCAGATGGGCTAAACCAGGTTGATGGTAACCAATAGGCCCCAAACCCGTCAGTGAGCTACAGAGGTATCTACCCTAAGCATGGGAAGACTTTCTCTGGCAGAATGGGTGAATGAGAACAATTTGTTCCAATGGCCATGAAGGTGGCTAAAGCAGGCACTGTGGAATGCTTAGAGGTGAGTCAGTCTTTGAAGACCCCGAGGTCATGTACTGTATCCTGGTTCACCACCAGTCATCCTGACTTTTGTCCTGCCACTGGACTTTGATGACTCTGGAAGAGAAAGTGAGGTTGATGACTTTGTGTAACTCTGCCTCACTTAAATCCAACTCATGCACAAGTCAAGACATCACCCATGATTTAGTTGGTCTTCTGAAACGAAGGACAAACAACAATATGTGTACATATATACATACATATCTATATGGCAACTAGGTGGTGCAGTGGATAAAGTGCCAGGCCTGGAATCAGGAAGACCTGAGTTCAAATCCGGCCTCAGATACTTCCTAGCTGTGTGACCCTGGGCAAGTCACTTAACCCCATTTGCCTCAGTTTCCTCATTTGTAAAATGAGCTGAAGAAGGAAAGGGCAAACCACTCCAGTATCTCTACCAAGAAAACCCCAAATGAGGACACGAAGAGTTGGACACTACTGAAACAACTAGACAACAACAAATCTGTATCTATATATCTAAACATATATGTATATAGAGATACTGATTTGAAAGACTGAATGGAGCTCTCTTCCAGTGTTGTGCAATATCCCTACCTGAACCAACTATGAAGCTAATGGAAGTTCTGCTACAGAAAAGACATTTTGTTTGCCTGTTGCTCCCATGAACATTATTCTGTTATGCTTATTTGTCACTGAGTTGATTTTCTCTAATCCTAAAAAATATGACAGATTATTTGGAATTAGACAAGAGTTTGATTCTGGCATCATATATATTTAACCGACATACACATGAGCTTTCCTAGTGAATTTTTTTTATTGGAAAACTATAAACCAGTACACTCGGACTAATTTGAAAATTCAAGTTCCCAAACTTCTCTACTTTATATTTTGTTGTTGTTGTTGTTCAGCAGTTGAGTTTGTCTGATTCTTCATGATTCCAGTTGGGGTTCTCTTGGCAAAAACTGTCGTGGTTTGCCATTTCCTTCTCTGGCTCATTTTACAAAAGAGGAAACTGAGGTAAATAGGGTTAAGTGACTTGCCCAGGGTCACACAGCTAGTAAGTGTCTAAGGCCAGACTTGAACTCAGGAAGATGAATCTTCCTGACTCTAGGTCTGGCACTCCATCCATTGTGCCACCTAGCTGCCCCACAGTTTTTTTTTAAATTGGGAAGAATTAAATTAACTATTAAATTAGGAATTCTTCCTAGTTTTTATTAGGAAGAATTATACAATACAAAGGTCTAGTACTGGTTCCTGCTCATTTACCCTGACACACTAGTAGTGAGCAGGGAGTGACAATCCATTGCCATTTACAGATTCTCCTATTCCCACTCCTAATCTCTTCCTCTGAGATTCTTTCAATACAAATTTATCATCCAATCAAGGTACTGGTTGCTGTTAGCTACCCATTCCCAGGATACTCTATTTCCTCAACGAGTTCAGTGCCTGGCTCACAATCTTTCCACCCTCTTACCTTGCCTTTCTCTTGACCTCATACTAGGGGACTTTGATAATGATAGTGATGATCCCTCAAACACCCTAAACTTTCAGTTCCTCAATCTACTCAATTCCCACGATCCCCCTCTACCCCATCTATATACACAGCGATGGACGTAGCCCTGATCTTAACATCACCCACAAAAGTTCCATTTCCATGTTCATGAACTCTGAAATTCCTTTATTTGATTAGTCTTTTATCATTCCATCTTCCGCTCTGCTTTACAACCCTTACCTCTATTCACCATCCTCAATGTGACCTCTACCCCTCAGTTCTTCCCCAGACTACTGCACGAACTACACACTCCTTTCTTCCCTATCACAGCTCCTTGATGAATCAGTTCAACTCATTTTTCCCTATCACAAACAAATAAAGACAATATCTGTATGTTTGTAACAGAGATGTTGTTTTGCTTTCTCTTTTTCAATAAAAAATTTAGCATTTTATTTTCTCCCAGGTACACATAAAAACAATTTTTAGCATTCATTTTTAAAACTTTGAGTTCCAAATCCTTTCCCTACCTCTTGATTTGCTTTCTCAGTGTAGCCAAGGGAAGGTGGGAGAGGTAAAAAGGAAATAAAATAAAATAAAATAAAATTGAATTTTAAAAAAGCATTTTTGTATCAAACAAAGAGATTAGAAGGGTCTCTTTTTTCCTACTTTTGCAAACAGTGTATGTAATAATAAAATTAATTTTTTTCATTGAATGCTTTATAGAATTTACTTCTAAACCCATCTGGTTCTAGAATTTTTTCTTTGGGATTTTCCTTTTGTCTTGTTTGATTTCTTCTTCTGATATTGAGTTATTTAAATAATTTATTTTCTTTTGCTAATACAGGTATTTTATTTTTTGTAAATACTCATCTATTTCCTATAAGTTATTAGACTTACTATATTATTGGGGAAAAATGGTTTCTGATAATTCCCTTTATTTCCTTTTCAACTGTTGTGAATTCTTCTTTTTCATTTTTGATGCAAACAATTTGACTTTCATCTCTCTTATTTATCAGATAAACCATTTGTCAATTTTACTTGTTTTTTATTGGGGGAAAAAACCCTCAAGTTTTCCTTACCAATTCAGTGCTAAGGCAGGAAGAACTGAGTTCAAATTTGGCACAGATACTTACTAGCTGTATGACTCTGGGTAAGTCACTTAACCTCTGATGTCTCAGTTTTTCCAACTATAAAATGAAGATAATAACAGCTCCTACCTCACAGGGTTATTGTGAGGATCAAATGAGATAATATTTGTAAAAGTGCTTAGCACAGAGCCTAGCACATAGTAGGTGATATATATGCATATAAAAGCTTATTCCCTTTCCTTTCCCCCTCCCTTTCTCTTTCCTTTCAATGGGTTTTTCCTCTTCAATTTTATTAATCTTTTCTTTGTTTTTCAAAATTTCTATGTTATTGTTTAGTTGGGTTTTTTTTTTAATTTGTTGCTCTAGGTTTTTTAGCTGCATGCCCAATTTATTGATTTATTCTTTCTCTTTTTGGTTGCTGAAAGTGTTTAGAGATATAAAATTTCCCCAAGAACTGCTTTAGCTGCATCCCATTAAGTTATGGTATGTTGTCTCATTATGGTCATTTTCTTTGATCAAATTTTCCATTGTTTCTATAATTTGCTCTTTGACCCACCAGTTCTTTAGAATGAAGTTACTTAGTCTCCAATTAATTTGAATTCCTCCTTCAAAGGTCCTTTACTGAATATAATTTTATTGCTTTGCAATTTGTAAATAATATAAATAATGTGTGTAGTAGTTCTGATTTTCCACATTTGAGGGGGAGGGGGGATAAGGTCTTTATGCCCCAATACATGGTCAGTTTGTTTTAAGGTGCTATACACAGCTGAGAAGTATATAAATTCATCCAGGTCATTCTCATTAACTGTTGATGTCACCCAAGGGTCTATCCTTGGGCTTCTCTTTTCTCTCTCTAACATTTTCTTGTTAATTTCATCAACTTTCATGGATTCAACTATCATCTCTATGCAGATGATTCTCAGATTTATTTATCCAGTCCTAACCTCTCTCCTGACCTTCTTTCTCACATCTCCCACTACCTACTGGACCTCACATAGACATCTCAAGCTCACAATGTTCAAAGAAAAATTCATTATCTTTCTTCACAAACCCTCCCTTATTTGCAATCTTCCCTATTACTGTCTAGAACACTACCATCCTTCCAGTCACCCAGGCTGGCAACCTTGGTTTCACCTCTTTATTTATCCTCACTCCATACGTCTAATTCATCACTAAGTCTTGTTTTGTTTTTTTTGTCAGGCAATCGGGTTAAGTGACTTGCCCAGGGTCACCATCACTAAGTCTTGTAGTTTCTACCTCCATGGTATGTCTCTTATATGTTCCCTTCTGTCCCCTCCACAGCTACCATGCTTGTGCCCCTCATTACCTCACTTCTAGGCTATTTCAAGGGCCTGATGGTTGGTCTTCTGCCCCAGGTCAGCTGCCAAAATGATTCTCCAAAAGTGCAAGTCTCATCCCTTCCTCAGTTACTAAGTTACCCCTATTACCTGCAGAATCAAATATAAAATCCACCACTTAGCTTTTAAACCCCTTAACAACCTGGCCTCTTCATACCTTTCTAGTATTCTTATTCTTTACTTCCCTCTGCAGAATCTATGATCCAGGACCCTGTTCTTCTTGTTCTTTGTCAACATTTTCACTGGCTGTCCCCCAAGTCCAGAATGCTCTTACTCTTCTCTTCCCCATCCTGGCTTCTCTTGTTTCCTTCAAGATTCAGTCCAAATCCTGAGTGAATCTTGTTCTCATTGGATTTGGCTTAAGGAGACAACAACATACACACTCAATTGGGTATGGAAATCTATCTTACCCTACAGAAAATAGGAGAGGAAGGGGAACAGAGATCAGGAGGATGATAGAGGGGAGGGCAGATTGGGGGAGGGGATTATCAGAAGCAAACACTTCTAAGGAGGGCAGGGTCAAAAGAGAGAATAGAATAAATGGGGGGCAGGAAAGGATGAAGGGAAATATACTTAGTTTTTCACAACATGACTACTATGGACGTGTTTTGCGTGACTACACATGTATAACCTGTATCGAGTTGCTTGCCTTCTCAATGAGGTTGGGTGGGGATGCAGGAAGGGAGAAAATTTGGAAACCAAAATTTTAAAAACAAAAGTTAAAAAAAATAATTTGTTTTCACATGCAACTGGGAAATAAGATATACAGGAAATGGGGTATAGAAATCTATCCTGCCCTACAGGAAAATTGAAGGGGAAGGAGATAAGAGAAGGAGTGGAGAGATAGAAGGGAGGGCAGATTATGGGTATTCAGAATGCATGCCATCTTGGGATGGGGGGAGGGTCGAGATGGGGAGAAAATTTGGAACTCCAAATCTTTTGGAAGTGAATATTGAAAACTAAAAATAAATTAATTCATTTTAAAAAGGCAAAAAAAAAATTTAAAAAAAAACAAAAAAATAAAAAAAATAGCCAAAAAAAAAAAAAAAAGATTCAGTCCAAATCCCTCTGTCTGCAAAAAGACTTTTGAAAGAAACCTTTCCCAGTTTTTCTGAAACTATCTTCCATCTAAGTCTGTGTCTCTGGTATGTACATAGTTGCTTGCATGTGTGCTCCTTGTTAGAATGTAAGCTCCTTAAGGGCAGAGATCATGTTTCTGCCTTTCATTGCATCTCTTCTCTCCCCCTCCCCCCCCCGCCCCAGTACTTGGTACCTGGCACCTAGTAAACACTTACTTCAAAAGAACTGGCTTATTGATGATGATGATGATAATGATAATGCAAATTCTCTAGTTTTTATTAGGAGGAAGTAAACAATGTAAAGGTCATTTGGAACTTTTTACAATCACTTTTGTTAAGTCTTAAAGATGCTGAGTTATGTTTCTGACCTAACAAACCAGCTCTCTTGATGATCTGAAGATAGATCTTGATGGCCTTAAATAATCTACAGCATGAATATAAGGATCTAAGACATCTCCAAAGACCTCATGATGGAAAATACTATCCACGTCCAAAGAAAGAACTATGGAGTTAGAATGGATATCGAAGCATACTATTTGCTATTTTTTTTCTTCTGTTGTATTTTGTTTCCTCTTTCTGGTGGTTCCTCCTATTGGTTCTAATTCTTACTTACAACATCACTAGTATGAAAATATGTTTAATAGGAATGTATATGTACAGCCTATATCAGATTGCGTGTCGTCTTGGGGAGGGAGGGAGGGAGAGAAAAATTGAAAACTCAAAAGCTTATGGAAGTGATTGTTGATAATTCAAAATAAATTAATTTTTAAAAATCACAGCATAAGGTTGGAATGAGTCTTCAAATAGTTCAACAAGTCTCTATTTGCCTAAGTAAAAAAGTAACAATGCTAAATACAAACTTCCCTTGGTTCAAATTCTCAGATCTAGACACTGGGCCTTTAAAGCCAGAGAACAGTTGGAAGGGCATGGGAAAGGGGGTGCAGATTTTGAATCCTGCCACTAATGCAGGATGGTTAATGCAGCAGATGAAGATAAATAAGGAAAAAAGGATTCCCTCCTGCCCTGCCCCCCTCCTTTATTCCTTCCCTCTCCTTAACTGGGATCAGAATAAGACCTGGGTAAAATGAAGCATCAGGTGAATTTTCTTTCTTTGGCTCTCCTCCCCCGTGAGTAATCTTTTCTCCCTTATCAGCATCCCCCAGGTATCTAGAGTTTTATTGCTGCCCTAGAGGAAAAAAAACAAAAAAAACTAACTCACACTAACATGTTAAGAGGTGTTATGAGTTACCTTCTCTCCTTCCCCATAAGAGTACCAAAACAACTGGAAAGACCTCTGCAGAAGGTGGCTGAACCAAGTCTTTTAGGAAGTCGGGCACTCTAAGTGGGAGACAAGGATGGAGAAACATTCCAGGCCCTAGGGAGAGCCAGCATCGCCCTCATCCAGCATATTTATTTAAAACACAGATATTCCTAGAAAGGGATAACACAAAAAAATCACTAACACCTTAGTGTGAAAATGTTTGTCAGATGCTTTTCTCCCTCACAGGAAGGATCAACATCCGTTCAGGCCTTGAGATCTTTGGGAAGAAGAGATGAGAGAACTTGAAAGCAGAAGAAAGGCAGAGAAAGAGAAGGATTAGGGACCCAAACCAAATGACCTCCGAGGCACAGTTTTGCTGAGTGTAACCCTGATCTAGAGGTATTTAGTTTTAGGTTTTTTTGTCTTTGTTTTTGCCTTTTGGTGAGGCAATCGGGGTTAAGTGACTTGCCCAGGGTCACAGAGCTAGTAAGTGTCATGTGTCTGAAGTTGGATTTGAACTCAGATTCTCCTGACTCCAAGGCTAGAGCTCTATCCACTGTGCCACCAGCTGCCCCTAGTAGTACTTAATTTTATGGAATGCATATGCCCACAAGATCCAACCCTGAAAATGGAAACTCTTGTCCCTGTATAAACACTGAAACTCCTAGGCATTGCTGGGACATCCTTATTTATATTTCTAGAAGCCAAATGAAAACTTCTCATTGAACTAAATTAACTGCTTTAAAAATTAAAAGCGTTTATTTTGGATCTGAAGCTATAATTTATTGGAGTGCTGTGCTGTGTTCCATAGGTCTTGTTCTTCTCTTGGCATAAATTATATTCCTAGTGAACACATGAATGCACGTGTATATTCCTATAGGGATTTGGAGAATTCATTAACTATTGTTTGTGAAGTACTTTGGATATGAAAGGTTCTTATAAAGGCAATCTATTATTAGTAGGACCTTCAATTTATAAATCATCTTGAATGGAATTTCTTGTCTTTTTTCCACTTTGTCATGAAATTGATTATTTTTAAAAGCTACCATCACCAATGGCCAGCATGTGTTCTAGCATAAATGCAGAAAACAGGAAAATGGGATATTATTCCAATATTTACAATTTATTATCTGCATTACAGTATATGAAAGATGGCATGGATGGAGCGAATTCTCTACCAGCTGAGAGTCTAGTCCTAGCTTTGCCACTAACAAGCTATGTGACTTTGGGTGAATAAATTAATTTCTTTAGATTCAGTTTCTTCCTCAGTAAAATGAGGCAGTTGATTAGATGATCCCTACGTTTACTTCCAACTAAAACTGCATGCATTTTGTCATTGGTGCTAGGAGATCCCTAGAATGTGAATTTAGCACAGCCCCCAAGACACATACAATTAAATCAGTTCTTGGATCCACTCAGGCTTCAATTTTCCTGTGTGCCCACCTATCCTAAATTGATAGAGATTCAAAAAAATCGTCAGACCCTAAAATACACTGACCAGTGGTAATTCTTCCTGCTTTTAGTCTTGGTCATATCTCCTTTCCCTGATTGTTTTGACTTTGTCTCAAGAAAAACAAAGGTCTGCTTGCAGCCATACATAATTCCCAGTTTCCCTGGAGAGAGATTCCCTGGAGAGACTTAGAAAACCTAATAAGGAAAGGCCCAGTTCATGAAATTTCCTTTAGGTATGCTGTCTCATTTATTTTAGATCCATGGGGATTTCCTTAATGTTGTAACATGTGGTCCAAAGCTCATTTTAATGTCTGACAGAACCTATAAAGTCATGAAAACGATATCCTATTTCGAGGGTGAACTTTTTCATACCCACTTAATTTTAGCTTCAGGTGATCTGATAGGCCCAAAAAGTCTGCCACCTTCCCAGAGTGAGTCCAAATGCATACCCTCAATTTTTTCACTTGTACTGATATTTCAAATCTGTCTTCATCAAAAAGAATCATTTTAAAGGTTCATAGTTTTAGTCTGAGAGCCTCCAAATAGTTGGATCTGTATAAAAATTCCATTTCTAGAATTTAAGAGTTATAGGCTAGTAACACTTCCCCAAAGACCACCAGGCATGCTTAGTGATGAGGGGTAAGAAAGTGGCAGATTCCCTCCACTACTTTCATATGTTGCTATTAAAGAGAAACATGCTAAGAATATGACTCAACAGAAGTAATGACTGGGGAGCAGACATTTCACCCTAAGACTCTCTAAATCATTCTATAATTCCCATGAACCACCCTCGCCATCAGAAGGCTTTGTTTTGCTATGCTAGATTCAGTTGGTTAACTAGAATTTATTAAGCATCTGCTGTATTCCAAGCATTGCCTAAACAATGGAAGTACAAAGAAAGACAAACAATAGTCCCTTCTTTCAAGGAACACAGAGTCTAATGGAGGAGGCAACCTGCACACAAACATGAACACACAAGATATATACAGGCTAAATAGAGATAATCAATAGAGGGAAAGCATTAAAGGCGATCAGGAAAAGCTGCTTGCAGAAAGTGAGGTTTTAGCTGAAACTTGAAGGAAGTGAGAGAAGCTGGGAGATGCAGAAGGAGAGAGTTCCAGGCATGGGGGACAGCCAGTGAAAACTCTTGGAGATGTGGGAAGGGAACAGTAAGTAGTCTGGTGTCACTAGATCAAAGTGACATTGGAGGACATGGAGGCAGGGAGGAAGTACAAGTTATAAAAAGTTATGGAGGACTTTATAAGTCAAAGAGTTTTTATGTGATTTAGGGGTGCTGGGAACCTCAAAATGTCAGGGTATAGGGTGGTGTCCCCTGGAATAAATTCACACACTCAAACCATCTTCCAGTCAAGTGGCAAAGTTTATTGGAATGCTTATAGAAGTAGGTAAAGTTCATAAGGAACCTGCAAGCTAATGAGGATGATGCTAATACTTATATAGAAAAGGGACAGGGAAAAGAAGGCCAAGTATGCTAATTAGATGATCTGGGATGGGATTAGGGAGTGGTCAGGATATGCAAGTAGTCTGGGTGCTGGGCTGTTAGAATGTATGGGAAAATTCAGGTAGTCAATAGAGATAGCTTTGCTGAAGGGCCAGCATAGTTCTATGCCAGGCACTAGAGGCAGAGTCCTTGGGCCAGGCACCCTTGTGCCCGTACTGATAGCCTTTATCTGAGGAATTACAAGGTCAACTTTGTGTGTGCCTGTTAACAAGGAGAGAATTTTCTCACAGGGGCCTCCTGAGATTCTGGGTTGCTTCTAGAGACTTGGTGTTTGCCTTTTGGGGTCAAGGTCCCATTCCCCTATCAGTTTTGGTATAGAGAAAAATATGCTAGAATTAGAATTGAAAGTCTTGGTTTCCATTCCCTATAGGCATGGAAGTCTATCTCAGATTGCGTCCTTTTGTATGTGGTGGGAAGGCTGAGAATTATTATTCTGTTGTTTGATTTTCTCTGTCACTTTGTTATTATTTCCCAATTTAAAACTTTGTTCCTTGATTTATGACTACTGTTTGGTCTCTTGGTAGAGAATGTACTGAATGGGTGCTTAAGTCATATTTGCATAATTATGATTAGCTAAAATGCCCCGCACTGACCCTAAGGTAACAGAGCATTCCAGAATGAAGATCCCTGTTTTAAGCATAAAATACAATTTGTGATGTAAGTTGGAAAGTTACCCCCAAAATGAACTATCTGAGGTCTAGGGATAAGGTTGTTATGTATGAAGTTATGTAAAGGAAGTCTTCCTGGAGACAGTGGCATTTGAGTTACACTTTAAAGAAAAGGTAGAAATTAAATGGGAAAAGTGGAATAGGGTGAGCATTATAGACATCAGAAACAGTTTAAGCAAAGTCCCAAATGCATGAAAACACAGTGCATGTACAGGGTCAAAATTGTCAAGTTTAGCTTGAGCCTAGAGTGCATGGAAGGGAATTGTATATATATCTGGAAAACTAAACTGACATCAGATTATAGAAGGCCTTGCATGCTCAGCAGAAGAACTTGAACATTAATTTAATAACCAATGAAGTCCTGGAAATTTTTTGAGCGTGAAATGTAATCACCAGACCTATGCATAAAAATATTATTCTGACAGGAATATGCAAGATAAATTGAGTGGGATGAGGAGGAAATGGTAGAAGTACAAAGGAGGTGAATTTCAGTAATCAAGGCATGTAGTCATGAGAGCTTGAACTAGGGTAGCAACAATGGAAAGAGAAAGGAGGAAATGCATGGGAGAGATCTGAAGAGATAGAATTGTCAGATGAGAGAGAAAGAAAAGTTAAACATTAGAGAGTCTAAGAATCTCAAAGTTAAAAGGAAATCAGAGGAAGGCACCTAGTCCAAACCATACCTGAATAAGAGTTACTTCTATAACATCCTGACAAGTGGTCATCCAGTCTCTAAGATCTACAGTTAAGGGAAGAAACCCATTCTCTTCTCTTCCTCCTTCCCTATCTTTTCAGTTTCACTTTAGGACCAATCTGATTGTTAGGATTTTTTTCCTTTCTCTAACCCCACGACTTCTGTCCAATATTAGCCATACCCTCTGAGACTCAGCTCACCAAGGCTAATCCTTCTTCCACAAAAGGATCTGTGACATCATCGATATAGATATTCCTTATCACACAGATTGCATCCCAACCGCGCTTTCTCATTGTCTAACAATTCTTGTCTATATTGCTCCACAAATCCCCAAAATGAAGTCTGTCCAATGTGTTGGAGAGCAAACAGGCTGTCTATTACTTGTCCCTTGCTCTCAGACATCACCTGTTCTCTCCTTTTCTATTTAACCAGCTCGTTGATAATATTATCCCACTTCTCCTGTACAATTCTTTTTTTCTTTTAAATTCATTTATTTTTTTTAAATTAATTTATTTTGATTTATCAACAATTACTTCCATAAGCTTTTGAGTTTTAAATTTTTCTCCCCCTCTCCACCTCCCTCCCTAAGACGCACGCAATTTAATATAGGCTATACATTCCTTTTAAACACATTTTCACATTAGTGAAGTTGTAAGTAAGAATTAGAATCAATAGGAGGAGCTACCAGAAAGAGGAAACAAAACACAACAAAAGAAAAAAACAGCAAATAGTATGATTCAATCTACATTCAAACTCCATAGTTCTT
>NW_020954655.1:2382827-2387252 GCF_900497805.2 Vombatus ursinus
ATCTTTCCAGGTTTTTCTGAAGTCTGACTGTTCATCGTTTCTTATAGCCCAATAGTATTCTCTCCTGTACAATTCTCAGGCTTGTCAAATCATACAAACAGAACTAGCAAGGACCCAAGGGATCATTTAGCCCAACCCTTTCACTTTTTAGATAAAGAAACTAAGGTAATGAGAGATTTAGGGTTCTGCCCAGGGTCACATGGTGACCACATAAGTACCAGAGCTTGGATTCATACTCAGGTCACGTGACTCCAAATTTAGCATTCTTTCCAGCGTACCACGTGCCCTGTCTTTGCCCTTTGGCTATCTTACAACTTAAATTCTTTGGAAACTGTAGGATGCTATGATTCAGTGCAATACAGGATAGTATTATCAGAAGAATATTGATATTAAAAAGATGGACCTTTATTCAGGGAAATGCTTGAGGGTCTTAAAAAAAATTATACCATTTCCCGAAGAAGATATAGCTTGCTCTCTATCTCCTAATAAATTTCGAACATAATTCTTTGTCCACTTGCAATATCTGTTCAAAATGTATATGCTGATGTAAAGCTTTATAGGTTACCCAGCTTCATAGGTTTTCCATTCAAGTGTATAACATAATCTGTACAAAAGTACAATTTTCATTCACCTTATTTTTCTGTTGTGGATCGTTAGGTCAAACACTTCTGAAAAATTATAGATCTCACTTGGGAGATTTTTTAAGATGTTATAAGCTTAAGGTAATTATCACATCATCCACAAACAAGATCCTCTGGATTATATTACATTTAGCAGGAGTGCCTCTTTCATTTGGATTCTGAATTGGATAAGCTCCAGGTCAGTGGTAAACATCTTTGGCAGGCACACATCTTCCTATTTTATGGTTTGCTTGATATTAAAAATCAGACATTTGTTGAACATAATTATCCCAGCTGTAATCTATTTCAAGGAATTTTGCATGAGTATATGGATGAGCAATTCCTCGTTGAAAGAAGAACCTCAACAAACAATAAGCACAGTAGTATTTACCATTTTCTGGACCATTTAACCAATTGCATAACTATAAAGATGTGATCTGCTATAGAATATTATTCATGAAAGTCTGTCTATTCCCCTTCCATAACTTTATCAAGGAAGCCCTTGATACATGTGCTTGAGAAGTTTATTTTTTAAAATTTATATTGCTCCCCAGTAAATTTTATCTTATTAGACTTGGCCCATTATTATAACCCATTGAGATATTTTTGGAGACCGACTTTGCTATGTGTCCTTGATTTCATAGGCATATAGCTGGCACATAGCTGGCATATTGTTGGAACTTAATAAATGTTTGTTGATTGATTGACATGTTCTCATAAAAATCTTACAGAGATAAAAAAGTAAACATATATATGTAATATTCTCTTGATCAAATTTTCTTTATTTCAAGGCTTACCCATGGCCAAAGAATTCATCTCTACTTGATAACATTTCCACATGACAGCCCTTCAAATACTTGGCCCCAGACATGCTCCAGTTTGTCCAAATCTGTTCTAAAACAGGGTAAGAGCTCTTTTATGAGAGTGGAAAGTAGGTCATTGAGGGGTATCTTTAGGTACCCCTTTGTTCTTTCTTTCTATGGGTAGCCCCACCCAGCTTTCTATATACTTTTTGCTGTCTTTCAGTCGTGTCTGACTCTTTATGACTCCATTATGGAGTTTTCTTGGCAAAGATACTAGAGTAGTTTGCCTTTTCCTTCTTCAGGGGATTAAGGCAAACAGGGTTAAGTGATTTGCTCAGGGTCACTTAGCTAGTGTCTAAGGCCAGAGTTGAACTCTGGTCTTCCTGACTCCAGGCTTAATGCTGTATGCACACAGCCAAATAAGTCTTGCCCATCATCTGGGTAAAAATGTCCTGTAGGTATTTGGAGACACAGATCTGGAGATCAAAGGATAGATCAAGATTTGATATGGAGATGAGGGACTCAACAGCATAGAGGCTTGGTAGTGATAATGATTTCCATTATTTCATTGATTCCAACTTCATACTGAAAAGGAAGACCTCAACTTCCTAAGAAGTAGCGGTTGAAGCATCAGAAATTAATGAGTTTGCCTAGGGAGAGAATATAGTGAGAAAAGAGACGAGAACTAGCCAAGGACTGACCTTTGAAGAACTCACACATTAAAAAAGTTGGGGAAAGATTGAGAATTCAGCAAAGAAAACAGAGGAAGAGTTGGAGAGGTAGGGAGAGAATCAAGAGAGTGTGGTAACTCTTAAGCCAAGGTAGAAGAAAGAAGCTAGTTGGATATGGTGGCCCATAGTGCCAGAAGCTACAGAGGGGCCAGAGGGTTTGAAGACTGAAAAAGGCCACTGGATTTAGAAATTAGAAAGTCGTTGGTGATCTTAGACAAATTTTACTAGGATGCTAAAGGACAGAAAAGCCTGATTGCAAGAGGTGGAGAAGAAAGTAAATAACGAAGAGTGGTGATATCTGCTATACAAAAATAAAATTTAAAGAAGTTAGGCAGTGAAAGGGAGAAGTAAAAGTGAATGGGAGAACAGTTGCTGGATGGGATAGAAAAAGTCAGGGAAGGCTTCTTTAGGTTATGGAAGACCTGGGAATTTTCCAGGCAAATGTGATAAAACTTCATAAACTTCGCTGATTCAAAGACATGATTTTGAGGGAAAAAAATTAAGCAGAATTTGTATCTCAGCTGCCAGTATACTGTTAGCTAATATTGTAGGGCACTTACCGTGTTTGGAAGAACACCTGTATAGAACAAATTAGGACACAACTAAGTGAGCATTTGTACATTAATGAGCAAAAGGGAACATTTTTCATTATGGCTTGTTTAGGTAAAAGACCTCTTCCTCAAATTTTTTGAAAATTTGATTATATTTTTCACATGCTGTTAAGTATGCAATTATATGTGCAATTGGCCATGGCTCCTTTCAAGAAGTATTAAACAAGAACAGGATCAAATTTTTCCCTTCTGTGCTCACACACTTCTTAAAATGATGTCAGTAAGAGAAATACAAATATTTGTGAGATTTTGTTTTGTTTTTTTTTCATTTGTGAGCCTTGTAATTTTTGTTGTAAAAATCTTTTTTTGCATGAAAAATTGCACCTTTAATCTGAGCTATGTAATTTCAATCCAATTCAATAAACATCTATTAAATGCATACTGTATGTAAGACACTACACTAAAAGTAAAAAATACAGAGTCAAAATTTAAAGTCCCTGTCCTTAAGTTCTTATATTCTACTAGACGGATGGAACAGCAACCCAAGTATAGAAGACAAAACACATACAAATCCATCAATCAATCAACATGCATTTATTAAGTGCCTATTACATGCCTGACACTGTCCTAGGCTCCTGGTATACAAATGAATAATTCAGAATTTAGTAAAAATAGAATGAAATAATTCCTGTTCATGTGGAGCTTATATTCTAGTGGAGAGATTCTAAGTACTATATAGGCAAGTGCAAAATAAATATTAAAAAAAAAAGTAGTTAAATATAAGGTAGTTTAAGAGAGAGGGTACTAGCAGTTGGGGAGATCAGGAAAGGTTTCATACAACCAAGTGGCACAGTGGATTGAGTGCTGGGCCTGGAGTTGGAAAGACCTGAGTTCAAATGTGGCCTCATATATGTAACTCTGGCCAACTCACTTAACCTCTCTCTGCCTTAGTTTTCTCAACTATAAAATGCAGATCATAATAAGACTTATCTCCAAGGGATTTTTTAAGGATCAGATGAGATAATATTTGTTAAAAGCTTAGCACAGGGGCAGCAAGGTGGTGCAGTTGATAGAGCACTGGCCCTGGAGTCAGGAGGACCTGAGTTCAAATCCGGCCTCAGACACTTGACACTTACTAGCTGTATGACCTTAGGCAAGTCACCTAACCCCACTGCCTACAAAAAAAAAAACAACTTAGCATGGTACCTGGAACACAGTAGGTGCTTAATGAAGGCTTGTTTTCTTTCTCCTATAAGGTGGTACTTAAACTTTGTCTGGGCACTTAGGTGGCACAGTGGATAGAGTGCCAGGTCTGAAGTCAGAAAGACTCATCTTCCTGAGTTCAAATCTGGACCCAGACACTTACAAGCTGTGTGACCCTGGCCAAGACACTTAACCCTGTTTGCCTCAGTTCCTCATCTGTAAATTGAACTGGAGAAGAAATGGCAAAACCATTCTAGTATCTTTGCCAAGAAAACCCCAAAGTGGGTCACAAAGAATCAGACACAACTTAAATTACTGAACAAAAACAACAAACTTTGTCTTTTTTTTTCTACTTGTACATTCATGTTAAACATATTTTCACATTAGTCATGAGGTAAAGAAGAATTAGAACGAATGGGAGGAACCATGAGAAAAAAGATACAAAACAAAACAACTAAAGAAAAGGAGAGCAAATAGTATGCTTCCATCTGCATTCAGATTCCATAGTTCGTTCTCT
>NW_020954655.1:2387330-2398200 GCF_900497805.2 Vombatus ursinus
TCATATAAGTCTTTCCAGGTTTTTCAGAAGCCTGCCTGTTCATCATTTCTTATAGGACAATAGTATTCCATTACATTCATCCTTGTTCAGCCATTCTCCAATTGATGGACATCTCAATTTCCAATTCTATGCCACCACAAAAAGAGCTGCTATAAATATTTTTGTACATGTGGGTCCTTTTACATTTTTTATTATCTCTTTGGTCTATAGACCTAGAAGTGCTATTGCTAGGTCAAAGGGTATGCACAGTTTTATAGCCTTTTGGTCATACAAGTTTTGTCTTGATGGAAGAGATGGATTTTGTGAGAGTTAGGTGAGAAGAGAGTCAGTCAAAAAATATTTATTAAGCATTTACTATATTCGAGGTGCATTCCAGGAATGGGGGATAGTCAATGGAAAGGTACCTGACAGGAAATGAAGTATCATGTGTGAGGTCAGTTTGTCTGGTTCACACTGGGTGGAGGAAGGTAGTAATGTCAAATGAGGTTCTAAAAACATTTTGTGGCCAGATTGCAAAGGACTTTAAAAACTAAATACAAAAATTTATATTTCATTCTAGAGGCAGTAAGAAACCACTGGAGCTGATTGAATAGGCCAGTGACATAGTCAGCTACATTTAATAAACACCACTTTCACAGCATTGGGTAGGATGGACTGCAGTGGAGAGACACTTGAGAAAGGGAGTCAGTTAAAAGAATGTTGAAATAATTTATGCGAGAGATGACGTGGGTCTGAACTAAGGTATAGCTATAGGATTAGAGGGAAGAGATTGAATGAAAGGGATATTGTGAAGTTAGAAATGGCAAGGTTTGACAACTAATTGGCTATGTGGAGTAAGGGGGAGTGAAGTGTTGAGGTTATGAACCTGATAACCTGTAAGTATAGTGTACGTTCAACCTAAATAGGGATATTTGGAAGAGAGGTGCATTCAAAGACAATAAGAAACACAATTTCATGAACACTTACATATCTTGTTTGACAGTAGTCATGATAAGCATTTCCAAATGAAACCCTCATGAAGATAGTTGTAACCCATATGTGAACATCTGTTGTAGAGGATGAGAAGTTAGAGGAAATTCTATGAAGAAACTAATAGGACCTTCCAAATTAAATTGATATATTCTTTAATATTCAGTGATTTCATTGCAAAGGTGGACATGGGGAGGAGAGTGAAAATATGGTTTGGTCTCCATTATTATTCTCTCCAGGGAGAACCTTCAAGTCATCCTTTGATCCAGTTGCAACTTCTTTTTGCCTTCTAGTTTCACTAATATCAAGAATGTCAAGATGCACATTATTTAGCTCCTCTGATAGTATATTCATTCATTGGTCACTGGGAAAAGATCTTTTTTTAAAATTTTATTTAATATTTTATTTTTCCTGATTACATGTAAAAATGATTTTTAACATTTGTTTTTTATATTTTTGAGTTCATATTTTCTCCCTCATCTTCCCCCTCATTGAGAAGGTAAATAATTTGATATAGATTATACATGTGTAGTCATGCAAAACATATTTCTATATATTAGCCATGTTGTGAAAGAAAATACAGACCAAAAAGAAACTCCCAAGAAAAATAAAGAAAGCAAAAAAAAAAGTATTCTTTGATCTGCATTCATTCTCTATTAGTTCTTTCTTTGGAGATGGATAGCATTTTTAATCCTAAATCCTTCAGAATTGTCTTAGATCATTGTATTGCTGTGAACAGTTGATCATCATACAATATTGCTGTTACTGTGTACAGTGTTCTCCTGGTTCTGCTCATTTCACTTTGCATCGGTTCATGTATGTCTTTTCAAGTTTTTCTGAAACTATTCTGCTCGTCATTCCTTATAGTTTTAGTATTCTATCACAATCATATACCACAACTTGTTCAGCCATTCCCCAATTGATGGGCATCCCCTGAATGGACAAGGATCTTACATTTAGAGTATCGATATCTAAGCTATTATTTCTAGATAGGCAAAAATCTATCTTACTCCCTAGCATCCTTTCCCCCTTTGCTGCCACTCAGGTACAGCCGTGATAACAATTTCTTAATTTTTTTTTTGTTTTGTGAGACATGGACATCATCATTCAGTGATGAGCTTCTAAGTGCTTAGCTAGGTGGAACTCTTCTACCATTAAAATATAAGCTCCTTGAAGGTACATCTTTCTTTCTTCTTGTATTTGAATTGTCAGTGCTTATCACATAGTAAGTAAGCCTGGCACATAGTAAGTGCTTGATAAAAGCTTGTCCTTGACCTGACCTGCTGAGACCTTATTTCAAGCCTTACCATCCTGGTAGAAGAAACTTTAGCTCTTCTCACATTGCCTTTGAGAAACCAGAGTCACACCATAATGAGGCATTAGAGTAGGACTCAGCGAAGGCTGCTTAATGAACTTTTCATATAATGTTATGTATTGTAATTATACATGTTTTTGTATCTTATTTCTTTACTAGATTGTACCTCCATGAGGATTAAGAACAGATTTTATCTAAACAATGTATCTCCTCATTGCTTAATACCATGTTCTATAGACAGTAGGCACTTATTACATGTTTATTGAATGAATAAATGAATGAATGGGATTCTGTCAATACCTGAACCAATTGTTAGGATTGTACTAAAGTTGATGATTCAATGAGTTTATTTGTTGTCCTTTAAAAGAATCTTCAAAGCTCGACTCTGATAAGTGCCCTTGTATTTAACACACATCCCTTGATTTGCTCTTTGCTCTCAGACTAATTCATTTATTCTCTCTCTGCACCAAACTGCATTTGCCATCTGCTAGTTCAATCAATTAAGTGATCTAAATTCTTTTGAATGTGGCTGCATTGTTCTTCCTCATTTGCTCTGCCTGGCCCAAATCCTCCCATCAGAGCTGCAGAGGCAGAGCTCACATTAATGGCTTGAATTGGAATATTTCTGAGACAGAAAACATATACTCAGATAACCTGCAGGAGTTTCTTATATTCATTTATTCTGTGACACTAGTGGCCATGAAACAGCCATGATAATAAGGGCTGGACTATATCTAGCCCCTAAAAGACATCACAGTGAGCAAAAAAGAAATCAGGCAGAGAGTGTAAGGAAAACCAGGCATTAGGCAAAATGAAAAATAGTCTTCATGTTCTCCTTACCCTCCTTTCATTTGGCTTGTTCTTAGTCCAGGGGTACAAGGAAGCAAACATGCTGAGGGAGGCCTTCTAAATGCCCTGATTTGGTTGGACATCTTAGAGCAGTGATCTGCAACAAGGCATTGATTACCTTGACTGATATTTTTAGGGGTCTGGGCATAGCTGGTCTACAGTTTATACCCTTAGGAAGATTTAAGCTGGTGTATGATAGCTTGAAATTCTCAATTAAGGGTTCCCAGAATCAATCCATTTCTATATCTGTAGACCTCCCCAAATGTTAGGATCTTCAGTATAATTTGAAGAAGAATGACCCTCGGGAAGCTACAGACTTTCCGGGTGTGTCCTGAACCCCAATATGTCTTTGGGAAACAAAACCACTCCAGCATCTTTGCCAAGAAAACCCCGAATAGAGTCACAAAGAGTTAGACGCAATTCAACAACAATTACATGAGCCCTTTCCTAATCCCCTCCGATGCTAGTGCTTCCTTTGTTCATTCACATCACCTTGTATTTCTTTTTCATTTATTTTGTATATGCTTATTTGTGTACCTATTATCTCCCTTGATAGGATATAGAAAGCCCCTGGAAGGCAAGAACTATTTCTTTTTCATCCTTGTATCCCTAGTGTTTAGAAGAGTGTCTGGCACTTAATGAATGCTTGTTTATTGACTGACCTGTGTCAAAGAAATAATGAGGCTAACCTGACTTTAGGAGAGGGTTTGGGTTAAGGGCAGTGGAAGTTAAGCTCTCAAGGGAAAAGTGTTGGTAGAATGTTTAGTGCTAGCCTAGAGAGTGTAGAATTGGTTTGGGAAGCAATAAGGAGGTATTGTAGCCATCATGAGAAAGTTCTTAATAAAAACAAAGTTTTAGAGAGATTATTTTGGAATCACTGTATAGGTAGTATTGGAGTGGAGAGACTCTGCGATATAGAGGCTCCACTAATTAGGAAGCTACTGTAGTTTAGTCCAAGAGAGAGATGAATACTTAGCACAGGCTAGTGGCAGTAGGGATGAAGAGGAAGGAGTGAGTTTTATCCCACAACAGATTTTCATAAGCTTAGTTTATACTGGTGGGTATTTTAGTATCATTTTCCCCCAGATACACTTTTTTACTTACTGAAATTTTTACTCACATTGACATTGTTTCACATGAAGGATAATATTATATAAGGTTCATTTATAGCATTAGTTATTTGCTAAACACTCATCACAGAATATTATCTCTGAGGCTCTCTGGTGCTGCAGGCAGCTGAAGTGCATTTGTGCATTTATAATCATTTCTACTACTCTCTCCTTATAATTCACCCTCTTCAATATCCTCTGTTTTCCCTAGTGATCAAAAGTACCTACCAGGTAAGTCTTTTTCTCTTCCTTTATGAGTGATGAAACTGCCATTTTAGAACCTAGTCATTTCTCATCCAGACTGTATTCTCCACATCTTTTTCTTATGGGACTAAATATTTTATCTCTTGTTGTGTTTGGAGTCTGTGATTATGGAAGCTGCTTATATTATTGAGCCTCTTGATTTAAAAAAATATCTTTTGCTGATTAAATTCATGCAGTGATTAATTCTGCTTGTCTTTCATAATTCCCTTATTCCCATTCCAGTCTCCACATACCTTTAAAAATGAAAACAATGTTTCTTTGCTCTTTGTCTTCCTTTCCCCATGCATAGTTCTCTTTGGCTCATGTGGCATTCTAAATTTTTACTAAATTAACTTCATTCTTACCTTACATGAATGTGTTTGAAATAACTACCTACTGCTTCTAGGAGATTATAGGATCATAGATTTAGAGCTAGAAAGGACCTGTGAGATCATTTAGTTCAAGCCTTCATTTTACATGTAACTAGTATGTGGGATAGCTACCACAACATAGTACTTCATATCTCTCACAAAGGGCATATGAATGTTTGCTCTCTGAGCTAGCTTGCTTCTAACTTACCTTCACACTAGCAGGTCTAGATGCATAAAGAAGGACCATCACTCAGGTTCTCTCAGGGTCCTGCTGTGGGGTACATTACCTCCACTCACCACTTAGCCCCCACTGATTCATTTCCATTTTCATAAACCAGCCACTCACAATGATGACACTCTTAGATCTTAAATATAACTATTTATGTAGCAATAAAGCAAAATAAATAACATCATAGGCCCTTGTATATTAAGACAAATGCAATAGTAGTAAACTGATTACAGTCCACTCATAAACTTGTATTACACTCTCCCACCAATGCACTCAGTATCCTTGGGGACAAATGATCATACACTTACAGAAGCCTACTAAGGAGGCTCGTGAGTAAGGAAAACACGTTTTCACAGCTCTAGAATTGTCAACTTTGTTGTTATCTCCCTGTCTCAGAAACTACACATTAAAATTCCCTGAGAAACATAGTTTTTGTGATGAACAAATGCTTCCATTGCTAAGTTTAGTTAATCCATGCTGTACTTGACTAATACCTCAGTAGGCATGATGTCTCTGCTAAACTTCCTGATCTGCTGGTGACTTTTCTGATTCTCTATTTTCAAACTGTTTTTGAGCTCACCTGGACTTATTCTTCAATAGCAATTACAGTATCCATCACTTCTAGCTTCAAGCTTAGATGACGTAATTCTGAAACCTATCATTTCACCTCTTGCTTTCTCCTCTAATCTTTCTGGGTTCCCATTTTAGGTCCTTTTTGGGAACAATCCTCCCTTAGCTTATTATGAGTTATAAAGTTTTCATCATCTATCTATAATAAGATAAATTAAATTGGTTCCATAATCAGGAAACAGTTCTGCTGTCCATATCTCTCCAGTGTACCATATATTGTCACATTCAAATGGAAAAAAAAAAACAAAACAAACTGATTCAGATCTCTGCCAAAGGAACCGGCTCTGTTAAAATTCTAAAAAAAAAGGAGACTAAATAAACTCAACCTCAAATTGTTCCATGTCAAAGGCAGAAACTTGAAGGGACATTACCTTACATATGAGGAAGCTAAGGCCCCACAAGATCAAGTGACTTGTGCAAGGTCACACAGATATGTATCAGAACCAGGATTTAAATCCATGTCCTCTCACTTCCAATCTATCCTTTGTTCTGCTCTACCTCCTGTTCTCTACTCCAACTAATTTTATTTCCTTATTTATTTTTCACTACTTTAATGGATGTGTGATCATTTTCATATGAGTACTTCACCCCACAGTGAAGCTTGAACTCGTCTATGCCTTCTCTCCCTGTCTGACTTGTTCATGTCTTACCATATATTTCTACTAGACATCATGCAAGGTTCTAGGAGCCTTCTTCTAGATTTCTTGATAATATGCAGGGACTGATAGAGCATACGAATTAACTGTCCATTATTTCTCCCCTTTAATACATGACTAGACTATTTCCTTTTCCATTTGATGATATCCTATATATTGTTTTTGGTGTGCATTTCCTCACTGATCATAACATTTCTCCTATCCATTTCTTTCTCACCTTTCTTCAAAGCACATCTCAAGCCCCACCTCCTACATGAGGTCTGATTCTCCCAAGCTGTCAGCACTCTCTGCCTCTCAAATTACTTTGTTCACTTAATTGTGTCTATATGGTATCCTCCCAATACAGTGTAAGTTCCTTGACAGCAGAGATGTCCTTGTTTTGTTTTGTTTTAATTCATTCCTCATATCCCCAGCATCTAGCACAGTGCTGGGTACAATGTTTGTTCAATTGAACTGAATTACATCCATGCCCATCATACTCCTCTTCATTGCCCCTCAGGGGACTTCAATTTAATTCTTCAGAGATTGAGGTATTTCATGACTAAACTGAATTCAGTTGACTTGAATTATCTAAGGTTTGTGATAGAGCCAAGACTAGGCACCAGGTCTTCCAGACTCCATGGCTCTCCCCATGACATTATATGGTGGATCTCTTATCATTCTGGGTGTCATTTATTTTTTGACTACCACTGAGATAATTTGTTACTGTTGAAATTTATATTTTAATATTTTCCCTCTTCATTTGTATTAAAACTCCCCCCAAAGAAGGTCACGTAGTAATCTCCTAAAGTGCACTCCAGCTTCATTTCTAATTCCATATTTTCAAAGTTGCTTAATATTATTGTGGGGAGATAAAATTTCTAAGCTTTATTTTCATCTCCACTATGGATTTGGTATTTCACTTTGGAAATATGCCCAGCCTAACAGGCACCTCATACTGTCTGAAACTATACTGCAGCAGTTGCTTATGGACACCATAACAATGATGGCAATAATAATGATCAACATTTACATGGTACTTAAAAGTTTGCAATAAGCTATATATATTTTATTTTACTTGAGACTCAAAAAAACCCTGTGTGGTATAATAACCCCCATTTTTACAGATGAAATAAGTGCTCATAGTCACATAGCTAGTAAATGTCAGGGACTGAATTTTAACCTAGGTTGTCCTGACTTCAAGTCAACACTCATTCCCCTATGGCATGCCACATTTCTTTAGCTAATGTATTCTAAATATCACATTAATACATATGTGGAATTATTTTGTGCTTTACAGTTGAAGTACAGAGAAAGTTTTTTTTTTTTGGTTTAGTTTTGTTTTCTAAGGATTCTGGATTTTCTTTCTTCTCATACCAGCCAAGGCCCTATTTCCCAGGTCCTTCTCTGAGACAGGATTGGCCTAACCAGAAGGCCATCCACTACTTTACTATTGGTTTACAAGAGTTCATAAAATCACAGAATCCCATAATTGGAAGGAACTTCAGAAGTCATCTCGTCCAAACTGGACCTGAGACATGAATCCCCTTTCTAACATCCCTATCAAGTGTTGGGTGTGTGTGTGTGTGTGTGTGTGTGTTTGCATGTTTGCTTTATTTTTCTTATTGTTGCTATTGCCTGAAGGCTTCTAGTGACGAGTGACCTCCTGAAAAAGTCATTCCCATTTAACTTTCTGGAAAACCTTAATTGTTAGGAATTTTTCCTCATATAGAACTGAAATCTTCCTCCTTGTAGCCTATTAGTTTTAATTCTGCCTTCCAGTGCCAAGTGGAACAAGTCTAATCCTTCTTTCACATGATTTCACATAAATTATGCGGTAAGAAATAGTGGCTGGCTTGTTGAGCTATGTCTACTCTCAAAATATCTTCAGGATATCCCCAAATTCCCGGAAGCTCCATCATCAGAAATCTTCCTTCTATGAAACCCCACTGTACTTCAATGTCATGGAAATTTGGCTGGCCCTGAGGGCATAAGCAATCCGACTATGTTCAACCCTTGAAAAAAAAAGATTTACTGAGCTAGAAGACTGACTTCCTTAGTCTATCCTCTGAATTCTTGTAAGGTCAGCATGGTTTGACTTCATGAATATTGCAAAAGGAGGATTTTAACTACAGAAAATTAACTATTGAGGAAATGATATAACATCCAAAGTGTTAATATAGTACTGAGCCATTACTTCAACTGAAGCTGTTGGCCAATTTTTCAGTTATGTTTAAAACAACAACTCAAATGTATATGATGCTATATGTTTAGAAAGAATATATACATACTCAGATTCAAATCCTGGAAGTGTTGCTTATTTCCTGAGTGACCTTGGACAAGTCATTGAACAGTCTCTTAGCCTCTGTTATAAAATGAAAGGGTGGGATTGATGATATCTAAGTGCTTGCCAGCTCTAAATTTGTGATTCTCCTCTCATCTCAACCTTCAGGTAATTAATTTGATTTTGATGGAAATTCTTTTCTTTTTTCCTCTTTACATTCTTAAATTCAAGGACTGTGTAGATTAAACATATTTTATATGTAGAAATATGTGTATGCATAATATACACACGTGCACACACACTGTACACATATACACACATATGCATATTAAAATCTTCGAAAGTGCTATCTAAAGTAAAATTTCAGTACCTTAATTTTATTGGGCAGCTAGCTGGGGTAGCTAGATGGTACAGTGAATAGAGTGCTAGGCTTGGAGTCAGGAAGACCTGAGTTCAAATCTGGCCTCAGCCATTTACTAGCTGTGTGACCTTGCCCATGTCATTTAACCCTATTTGCCTCAGTTTCCTCATCTATAAAATAAACTGGAGAAGGAAATGGCAAACCACTCCAGTATCTTTGTCAAGAAAACCCCAAAATGGGATCATGGAGAATTAGAAATGACTAAATAACAACTATTTCATTGACTAGAAATTTGAAAGGTTTTTCTATCTAAGAACATAAAAAGGGAGTATGAGAACTGGATTCTCAATTCAGTAATCCATGATGACTGATGTTGTGTTCAGACGATTTTACACCCCACCCCACCATCACTTTGGTGACATGGCTAATTCTTTAGTAATACTTTATTTAATCTGAAGATTCTTATCTGGCATATCCCATTCCCCAGAATACAGCCAAGAAGCAGAAAGCAAACTTAACAGCAAACAAAATTGATGTGACTAGGTCCAATCAGGAACAGTCATAAATTTTTCTTAAAGGGCAGCACCTCAGGTCTAATTCATCCCAATAAACACTCATTAACTACCTTCTGTTTATAAGGTTCTCAATCAGCCCTGATTGGCTCAGAATGAATATAAATAATAATTGTTTCTGTTTTGGCCAGAAATCCTGAGGGTCTTCCCCTTCCAGATCTTTTTTTTTTTTAAGAAGCCATTCTTTGCCTCATTTTATTAAGCCTTAATCACTGAATGGGCACTGCCTCAGTCAAACTGAGACCTGTAAGACCTTAGCTTAAAAAGGCCAAGGTCCCCTACTTCATCCTGGGCCATCTCTAGTGGTCCTGATGAATATCTGGCCACTGGACTCAGACGGCTCTGGAGGAGAAAGTGAGGCTGGTGACTTTGTACAGCTGTCTCACTTAAATCCAATTCACTTGCACGTCATGGCCTCACCTCCCTGCTTGCATGGTCATTCTTCGAAAACGAAGGACAAACAGCAGTAGCAGGCAGCAGCATCAATCAGTCTGTTTAAATACAGCTCTAAGTCACAGTTAGGTGGCACAGTGGATAGAGTGCTGGGTCTGGAATCAGGAAGTCTTGAGTTCAAATATGACCTGAGACGTTTACCAGCTGTGACCCTGGGCCAGTCATTTAACCTCTGCCTCAGTTTCCTCAACTATAAAATGAGGATAATAATAGCACCTACCTCCAATGGTTGTTCTGAAAATTAAATGAGGTAATATTTGTGAAGCACCAGGTACATATAAATGTTTGTTTCTTTCCTTCCTTCCCCAATTCATAGAGAATTAGAAAACTGATGAGGAACTGGATTTTTTGGGAAAAGCTAAACAAATTAGTAGCAATGACGACAGTCATCTATAATCAAGGAAAGAGTCAGAAAGTTACAGAAAACAACCTCCCAACAACAACAACCACCACCTAAAAATCATAGCAATTTGAGGCCATTAAATGAAGGGACAAAGAGTCATTATATTACAGTATCCCTTGGGGGGTTAACACTAAATTACAGCAGAGTATAATAAAATTGACATCCATAAAGGACCTGAATCATCAAGTTCAAGTTCAGTACAGTTTAGTCTGCTTCAGTAGACAACAAAATAAAAACGTTTAGAAAGATTTCCATTAAAAATAGGGCTATATGTAAATATTTTATTGCCTATAGGTTGGGTAAATAATGTATTTGGTAGACATATATCTACTAAAACTATGACTCTCTGAATCTTTTGCATTGATTTGATGTACATAATATATTTAGTGAGCATAGTACTTTAGCTTTTCCTGCTTGAAAAAATAGGGGGAATTTTTTTTTATTAGA